>NC_046155.1:211681477-211879994 GCF_011064425.1 Rattus rattus | reverse complement strand
ACTTGTTTGCTGACATAATATCCTGTTATTTGAGAGAGAGAGAGAGAGACAGACAGACAGACAGACAGACAGACAGACAGACAGGCACAGAGAGACAGAGAACTACTACAAAATGGGCTACGGAGCTAAACAAACAATTCTCAACTAAGGAATATCGAATGGCCAAGAAGCACCTAAAGAATGTTCAATATCCTTAGTCATCAAGGAAATGCAAATCAAAACAACCCTGAGATTCCATCTCACACCAGTCAGAATGGCTAAGATCAAAAACTCAGGTGACAACAGATGCTGGCCAGAATGTAGAGAAAGAGGAACACTCTTCATTATTGGTGGGATTGCAAGCTGGTTCAACCACTCTGGAAATCAGTCTGGAGGTTTCTCAGAAAATTGGACATTGCACTACCTGAGGACCCAGCAATACCACTCTTGGGCATATACCTAAAAGATGCTCCAACATATAACAAGGACACATGCTCCACTATGTTCATAGCAGCCTTATTTATAATAGCCAGAAGCTGGAAAGAACCCAGATGTCCTTCAACAGAGGAATGGATACAGAAAATGTGGTACATTTACACAATGGAGTGCTACTCAACTATTAAAAACAATGACTACATGAAATTCATAGGCAAATGGATAGATCTAGAAAATATCATCCTGAGTGAGGTAACCCAGTCACAAAAGAACACACATGGTATGTACTCACCAATAAGTAGATAATTAGCCCAAAAGCTTGGAATACCCAAGATACTGAAGGACCCTGGGGCTTTCGCCAGCCTTACACCCACCACCTCAGGTCAAGACTAGGCCAAGTACTAGTTTCCCACCTCAGGTCAAGGCTAGGCCAAGTTCCCTTCTCTACCCACAGTTCTCGGGAGGAGCAGGAACATTCTTGAAAAAATCAAAATCAAAGAATGTACTGATAGTCACCAGACCCTGTGGTCCCAAATAGAGTTCGAATGCATGTCATATGCTTACTAGACAATAGATTCAAAGGTCAATATGCTTATCTGATAAGTTTAAACTGTAACCTTGCTGATGTAATCTGTATCCATAAAAAGTATAAAAACTGTTTGTTTTATACTTTACATATAAAGTGGGAAGCTGGTACTTGACCTGAGGCGGTGGGTATAAGGCTGGTGAAAGCCCCTAGGGTCCTTCAGTATCTTGGGTATTCCAAGCTTTTGGGCTAATATCTACTTATCAGTGAGTATATACCATTCAGGGTAGCCTTCTAGTCACTTGCCATGAGGGGCTGATTGAGGGTGGACTCTGGAAGAATAAACCTCTTGTGTTTGCATCAAACTCCATTCTCGTGTCTTACTTGGGGACTATCCCAGTAGTTAAGACTCACTCCGAGCTTTACAATTCACAGACCACATGAATCTCAAGAAGAAAAACGGCCAAAATTTGGATGTATCAGTCCTTCTTAGAAGGGGGGAACAAAATACCCACAGGAGGAAATACAGGGACAAAGAGTGGAGCAGAGACTGAAGGAAAGGCCATCCAGAGACTGCTCAACCTGGGGATCCATCCCATATACAGCCAACAAACCCAGACACTATTGCTGATGCTAAAAAGTGCTTGCTGATAGGAGCCTGATATGGATGTCTCCTGAGAGGCTCTGCCAGAGCTTTATTGATACAAATTAAGATGCTTGCAGCTAACCATCAGACTGAGCATGGGGACCCCAATGGAGGAGTTAGAGAAAGGAATGAAGGCTCTGACAGGGTTTGCATTTCCATAGGAAGAACAACAATATCAACCAACCAGACATCCCAGAGCTCCTAGGGACTAAACCACCAACCAAAGAGTACACATGGAGTGGGAGGCAGACTCATGGCTCCAGCTGCATATGTAGCAGAGGATAGCATTGTCTGGCATCAATAGCAGAAGAAGCCCTTGATCCTGTGTAGGTCCTTTTCCCTAGTATAGGGGAATGCCAGGATGTTGAGGTGGGAGTGGGTAGCTGGGAGGGGGAATATCCTCACAGAAGCAGGGGAAGGCGACATGGGAGAGGGGGAACTGGGAAAGGGGATAACAGTTGAAATGTAAATTCATAATGTTGGGGTAAATATCTCTGCCTGCATCCAGACAGAACACACTAAGCTAACATGGTTCCATGTGGAGAGGTTTAATTTGAGAAGAAGAGTAAAAAGATAGAGGAAAGGGTGACCATGAACATGTGGAGGGAAAGGGGGAGTGGGGAGAGAAGAGACAGAGGGGAAGAGGGCATGGGAGTGAGGAGGAGCCAAGCAGCCCCTTATATAGTATCAAGCACAGCTGGCTTGTTGCCGGGCAACTGTGGGGTGGAACATACCTGGCTGTTACCAGGTAGCTGTGGGGGTGGAGCTTAGACAGAATGCCAACATTCCCTAGTTTTTTGTTTAATTAAAAAAGAAAAGTTAGAGGCGATGGTTAGCAGGAATAGGGTTGTTGTGATCTCTAACTACTTTCTACTTTCTTTGGAGCAATGTGTCTCTAGGGAACCTTGAAAGATGGGTATGGGGATGTTTGTCCAGTCCTAGAGTTTGCTGTTTCCTTGTTGTCTAGGGTCTGTGGAACCATCTGAGGATAGGTCAGAAGGAACAGTTCCAATAAAAGTGTCTGTGTCTGTGAGAGGAGATTGGAACATCTGGAGGTCACTTCTCTGAAGCTGTCCTGGGTATAGTAAGTGCCTGGACTTGACAAGATGCTGGAACATACATATATATTTATTATAGGCAGAGAATAAGATTAAGTGTGTTTGGGAGAAAAGAAAAAAACATTTTCTTAGATGTACATTTGAAACCCAGAGGAATCCCACCCTTTGGAATAGGTAGTCAGTGGGAACTTTGGGCAGATGTACTTATCTGGATGGATTCTATTTGGTCCATGAGAGGTAGGCCTGAGTGAGTTTCCTGTAGTTTTAAAGTTTACAAAAGAGATAACAATATGGGGTTGGGGATTTAGCTCAGTGGTAGAGCGCTTGCCTAGAAAGCGCAAGGCCCTGGGTTCGGTCCCCAGCTCCGAAAAAAAAAGAAAAAAAAAAAAAAGAGATAACAATATGAGTTAACAACATGAACATTCTTTACAATAAGCTTTCTGTGGAGCAGAAGGAAGAATTTGTCCTACAGAATGTGTTCTGGATATCTTAAAACAGTTTGCCATGACAAAAAGACAGATAGAGAAAGCAGTTTCCAGATCCTATTGGAAAGACTGTTTAGCAATGGAGGGGTTCTGGACATCCCAGACTCAGGGGTCTACCTGAGAAGCTGGTAAAGGAAGCAGCATGTCCATGTTAGTAGGTTGGTTGTTTAAAAGGAGCAGAAGGGCTGCAGGCAAGCTTGAGTTTGGGCAAATGGGTGGAGCAAAATAGAGGTTCTAACAACTTAGCTAGAGGATCCCTTCCCAATAAGGGGACAGGGCTTGTTGGCACTACCAAAAAAAGAATAGGTGAGAGGTACACCCCTAAAAATGTATCTAAGCAGTAGGGTTTGATGAGGAAGGTAAAGTTGCTCCCTACCCCGACAATGGGAAAATGAGAGAGAGAAATGGGTCCCCAAAACTCTGTTAGGACCGAATAAGTGGCCCGTATCTAAAAGGAAGGAGATGGGCTGCCCACATACCATTATGGTTACCCAGGGCTCTACTGATGATGGCAGTGGTCAGGCCCAGGGAACTCAGACCCTTTCAGTCATCCATAGCTAAGCCTAGAAGATCCACTGGAGGATTATCTGGATGTGATGTCCCTCTGTCCTGTGCAACATGAGGGCAATCAACAGCCCAGTGTCCCTTTTGATGGCACCTAGAACATAGCCTCTTGGTTTATAGAAGTTAGGGCAAGCCCTCGCCCAATGACCTTGTTGACCACATTTGTAACAGGAGCCTGGTGGTCCCTTAGCCATAGAAGGCCAGGATTCTGCGCTAATAGCTGGGGCTGCCAAAACTTCTGCCTGTGGAGTTAGGGGCCCCATCTCTAGCTTTCTAAGTTGTCTTTTAGGTCAGGGTAGCTCTGGGAAAAGAAATAGGTCATCAGAAGTTACTTACCTTCTGAGTTTTCAGGGTCTAGATTAGTGTATTGCAATAAAGCCTTTGTAAGGCATTCTAAAAATTGGGATGGGTTTTCCTGTTTTTCCTGGATGATCTCTTGCAGTTTTTCAAAATTCACTGGTTTTAAGGCTGCCATGTAGAGATCGGCCAGGAGACAGGTTATAAATCTATCTCTGGCTAAAATATCTCTGGGGAATTATAATTCCATCAGGGATCCTGGTCAGGTACTGCTTCAGATCCAACTGAGTATGTTCCATATGTTTGATATATCTCCTCTGCATGAATTTTTCACCTGCTCCCAAACTCACCAGCATTCCTCTGGAAGTAAGTTATTAGTAAGGATCCTATGTACATCATGGAAAGTCAAGCTATAAGACTGGGTCATGGAACTCTTTAATAAAGGTGGATGAGTTAGAGGCATAGGAACCCAGTCTGCTTTCTATTTGAGAAAGTTCATTCAGTGAGAAAGGGACATGTACCTGACCAGCACATCTATACCAGCTACCTCTCTTAACGAAAGGAACGGTGCTGGGTCAGGCATCTCTGGCAATGAGGGGTTTAGGGGTTTGACTATGGTCTTGAAGCAGGTGGCAGGAGGAGAAAAGTAGGTGCCAGTGCAGGGAGATTTGAGCATCCTGCAGCTGGCATGGGAGGGGAGGGGTCTGGAGAGGTTGATCGAGGAGGCTCTGGGGTAACCTGGTGAGAAGGAGAAGCTGAGATGGTGGCCTGGGTTTTTGGAAGTGTAGAAGCAGGCTTGCCATGAAGAGGTGGTGGTTCGTTAGCTGGGTTAAGGGCTGTACTGTCATCTGGTAACTGTCTCATAGCTAGGAGGAGTTGTGTGGGGCTATAAGAGGAACACAGAGAGGGATTAGATTGAAGGTATATGAATGCTTGGACATAAAGAATCTCTTTCCATTTACCAGACTGCTGGCAGTAATTGTGAAGATCCCATAAAATTGAGGAATTTAATGTGCCGTTATGCGGCCATTTTGAACCATTATCTAAAGATATTGGGTCCAAACACTATTGCATAGGTGTATCAGTTTTGATGTCCTCAGGTGAGGCCTTGGTTTTAAAGTTTTGAAATTCTCCAAAAGACATCCTAACAGTGAATTTGGGGGTACGTTTGGGGGAAGTCACCAATTAATTTACACCAGTGTCCCAGGAGGAATTAATTATAATGGTAGTACAATTAGACTGACTCCTCACTTAGACTCCTGGAGGCCATAAACGATGGGTCCCCGACCTGCCAGAAAATGTTCCTACCCAGGCCTGGGATTTCTTCGTGATCGGCTGTGAGAGCCCAGAGTGGAAGGGGAACAAGGAACTGCTTTCGAGGGAAACTCTGCCTAATGGTCAAGGTCCTAGCTCACATGTTAGCTAGGGGATTCTCGTAATCTCAGAAAAGCTGGCCAGGCCTTATCTGGGAAATTGGGGGTCCTTCTTGCCAACCGGAATAGACCTACCAATCTGTTGGTGTTTGTGTGGGAACTGGAGCTGCAGTCTAGTAGCAGGAAAAGTGGAACCGTGTGGTTGGTGAGGGCCTGTCTAAGCGGCAAGAGCAGGCACCACATGGTGAACCACAGAGGGCAGTGCCTCAAGCAGAAGTCTGTACATGGGCCAGCTGCAGCAATAAATCACGTGGTTGAAGCCGTGAGTCTCACTGCAGCCAGCAGGTGTGGTGTCCAATGGCGCATCGAACAAGGTAGCGGTGCATGTCTCCATTCCTCCTCGCCACACCCCACTCAAGCGCGAGGCCCATGGCAAGTGACCATGACTGCTGCAGGCTGGCGGGGTCAGCTGTTGTTGCAGTTGGTGCACAGTGGGCCAGCTGAGGGGTACCAGGCCACGTAGTCACTTGAAGATCAATCACTATGTACGGGTCACCAATGTTGGGGTTTAAATCGTGGCCCATGTCGAGATAGAACACACAAAGCCAACATGATTTCATATGAAAAAGTTTAATGAAAGAAGAAGAGTAGAAGAAGAGAGGAAACGAGGCCGGCCATGAACACATGGAGGGAAGAGAGGTATGGGGAGAGAAGGGACAGAGGGGAAGAGGGCAAGAGAAAAGCAAAGAGACAGCAAGAGAGCAAGGAGGGGCCAAGCAGTCCCTTATATAGTGTCAGGCACAGCTGGCCGTTGCCAGGCAACTAAGGGGTGGAACATACCTGGCTGTTGCCAGGTAGCTGTGGGGGTGGAGCTTAGACAGAATACCAACACGTAAACTATCCAACAAAAAAAGAGAGTTTATTAGGTCTAGAAGCTTTCTAGCTCAGGTCTTTCAATTGTAAGATTCTGTTGTTTAGAGACTGTAAGGGTCTGTTGTTCACCAAAGAGTGATGCCCCAGACTCAACTAGTTGCAAAACTAAAGAGTGTTTTATTCTGCAGAAGTCCAGCACGCTGGGGTTTCTCATTCCAAGATGGAGACAACCAAGTGAGCTTGCAGGCCCAATTTAAAGCACATTAAGGGAACTCTGGGGTAGGTGACCTTTATCTTGCTCCATCTCTAGGGACATTTCAAATTACTGCGGCCCGGGGGCTGGAAACTGTTGCTGGCCTTTGCTTCAGGCCAGGTGACAGGGCAGCTTCTGACGGCAGGGCAGTTTCTGACTAGCTGCCTGAAACCTGGGATTTTTTTTTTCTAGTAACTGATTTGCCTGGGCTTGCCTGGACTCGCCCAGTTCTTAGGCTCAGTCTCCTGACTACCAATTTGAAGCCCGTCATGGAGTCAGCCTGTCTCAGGACAATTTAACTTCTTTTTCTATTTTTGCCAATTGCTACTTTCTATTATCTTATTGTTTTAGCCAAATATGTTGAAGTAGTTTGAAATATATTGAATAAAAGTAGAGGTATAGAAAATATATACAATGTCAGTTACAGCCTGCTAATATATCATCTGCTATCATTAAATCACTGATCAACAACTGAAGGTGCTGTGGGGGTAAATATCCTTTCACATAAATGTAAGGATAGTAGATGGATGAGATACAGAAAAGAAACAAGAAAGGTAGAGGAAAAGAGGAGAAGTGAGGCTTAATGAAAGAAGAATCAATAGGAATGATGTCAAGGGGAAAAAACAAGAGCAATAATTTCAATAATAAAATTAGATAAATGTACAGCTATGAAAGAAATGGAGAAACATTGTTACAAATCAATATAGGACAGTCAGAATACTGCTGAATGTATAAGGGAGGAGGAGAAACACAGAAAAGTTAAAAGCTAATAAAGTTAAAGAAAAAATTCTGCTCCAGAATCAGGGGGATGGTGTGGGAGAAAGTAAAGAAAGGAAAGAGCAAAATTAGAAAATTAAATGGGTATGTAATCAGGAATAGCAAATTAATGTTGAAAAATGAAAATTTAATAAAAATCCTTCTTTCAAAAAGTAAAGGAGTCACAAAGGCTTAAAAGAAAGAAGGAAAATAAAGATGAAGTATCAGAACAGCTTCTTTCTGGGTCTTCAAATATTGGAGACTGCTAGTTCCATGCACAGAAGTGAGAGAAGCCAGTTAAACTAAAAAAATCTCTTTCCTGTTTGCTGAGTCTGAATGGGCAAGGGCTTGAGGTGGCCTCAGGGTGAGTGCTTGCCTTCTTATGTATCAGAGACCTTTGGTGGCCACCCTTAGCTTGGCATTCTATGGGATAAACAGGTTCTCTTACCCTCCCAAGATTTGCCACTCATAGCCCCCGAGGTCCAAGATGGCTACATGGATGGGGTTTTCTTCTTGCTCTGAAAAGGTAAGGAACACTGAGATCCATGCAAGTAGAGAAACTATGGTACTACTTTCAAATGTTCCTATGTATCCATCCCTCTGCCAGGATGTCCCTGTGGGAATCCTGTACAAGTCAGCAACCTCATGCTCTACAGCGGTGAGTGATAGTGACTGCTGCATTAATTAGCCAAGGTGAACTTGGGGACATCAAGGATAGAGAGTTAAAATGGTCTGAAAAAGAAAAGGCATGGATAGGAAAAGAAGGATAAAATGCAAGTGAATGAGAGATGGGCTTATTTTCTAGGAGAAAGGCATGCATATGATCTAGAAATAAATAGTAATAGAAGGAAAAAGAATGAGAGGAGAGAAAGTAAAGGAATGAGCTGGGAGAAGGAAGAAAGGAGAAGAAGGAAGAATGATTAGGATCCTCAGGCAAAGAGAGAGCCCTTGAACAGACAGCTTGCATCCACTACTGACTCTTCATTAGATTATTGCCGCTCCCATTCCTGCCTTTCTCAGGACCCTTCTCATGATGAGGCTGGATCTCAGATGCAATTGCCTGTGTTTTATTTTATTTTATTTTCGTTATCTTATTTTTCCTTATGTCTAACTGAGGTTTAATTAACAAATCAGAACTGTACATAATCAAAATACATAGCATTTATACATACACAGCATGATGTATGTGTATGTGTGTGCATATGTTTTGAGTCCGTGTATATGTGTGTGCACACAGTCACTGAGTAAGCATTTTGAGACATCACAATTCAAAAAAGAGAACATGATAAAAGGCAATAAGTCTTATTATAAATGCATAATTCATATCATGGTGAATAAACTACCTTGCAATGAAATTATAAAATACAAATACCTCTTATTACAAAGTTAGATCAGTCCTTGACATCATTATGTAGACATAATTAAAGACAGCAATAACTAGTTAAAGGACACTTGCTTCTGGGTTCTTTTTGCTAGACAGACTTTGTAAAGTATTGGACCCTCCTGGGTCCCCTACAGTGTTTGACCCCAGCTGAAGTCCTGCTGATGCATGTAGAAGCCTTTGGTTCCTAACAAAGGAACACCCTGGCCCAGTAGCAACACACCTGGGTGGTATACCTGGGTGATAATCCGTTCCTGTCTTTTGTTCTCAGTCTTTTGTTCCTGAGGGCATAAGCCAGTTTCCCCACTGTGCTTCCTGGAATTCTCCACATTGTGAACTTGGGGTATATATTCAGTGAATAAAGCTAAAGATTTTTCATTCTCTTAACATGAATGACCTGAGTATGTGTGTTTTTTTTAACCCTGCAGGCTTACAGCAGGCTCTCCATACATATCAACAGCACTGACAAGAAAGGTCTTGTTAGGTTCACAGTACCTGCAAATGAAAGATGCAAAAGAAAATTATTGTTCACATAAGAGTTTTATTAAAGAGGAACACTACTCCATTGTTGGTGGGATTGCAGACTGGTACAACCATTCTGGAAATCAGTCTGGAGGTTCCTCAGAAAATTGGACATTTAACTACCTGAGAACCCAGCTATACCTCTCTTGGGCATATACCCAAAAGATGTCCCAACATATAACAAAAACACATGCTCCACTATGTTCAGAGCAGCCTTATTTATAATAGCCAGAAGCTGGGAAGAACCCAGATAACCTTCAACAGAGGAATGGATACAGAAAATGTGGTACATCTACACAATGGAATACTACTCAGCTATCAAAAACAATGACTTTATGAAATTCATAGGCAAATGGATGGAACTAGAAAATATCATCCTGAGTGAGGTAACCCAATCACAGAAAAACACACATGGTATGTACTCATTGATAAGTGGATATTAGCCCAAATGCTTGAATTACCCTAGATGCATAGAACACATGAAACTCAAGAAGGATGACCAAAATGCAAATGCTTTACTCCTTCCTTAAAAGGGGAACAAGAATACCCTTGGGAGGGAATAGGGAGGCAAAGTTTAGAACAGAGGCTGAAGGAACACTCATTCAGAGCCTGCCCCACATGTGGCCCATACATATACAGCCACCAAACTAGATAAGACTGATGAAATAAAGAAGTGCAGCCTGACAGGAACCAGATGTTACTCTCTCCTGAGAGACACAGCCAGAAGACGGCAAATACATAGGCGAATGCCAGCAGCAAACCACTGAACTGAGAATGGGACCCCCATTGAAGGAATCAGAGAAAAGACTGAAAGAGCTTGAAGGGGCTTGAGACCCCATCTGAACAACAATGCCAACCAACCAGAGCTTCCAGGGACTAAGTCACTACCCAAAGACTATACATGGACTGACTCTGGGCTCCAACTGCATAGGTAGCAATGAATAGCCTAGTACGAGCACCAGTGGAAGGGGAAGCCCTTGGTCCTGCCAAGACTGAATCCCCAGTGAATGTGATTGTTGGGGGAGGGTGGTAATGGGGGGAGGATGGGGAGGGGAATACCCATATAGAAGGGGAGGAGGAGGGGCTAGAAGGATGTTGGCCTGGAAACCAGGAAAGGGAATAACAATTGAAATGTAAATAAGAAATACCCAAGTTAATAAAGATGGAGGGGAAAAAAAGAGTTTTATTAGAAGAATTGCATCTGCTTATTATGCTGGGGTCCTGAAGGGAGACATAGAGACCAAAATCATGGCTCTGGTGCACAGAGAAATGTCCTGTTCTTATAGGCTTCCAAGTGGGAGAAAGATTTATGCCCTGTGACTTAATCTACATATTAGGAGTTACAGAGCTTCTGGCTAGGAGTGGGAGAGTCCAGAAGGCACTAATTAAGTTATAATTTAAGGTTGCCTCAGATCCAGGCAACTGGAAACTGGGCCCTTTGAAGAGAGTACCTATCTTAAAGCTGCAAAATCTAGTTCATTGAATAATCTACAATCTCCTTGCTGGATTTTTTTTTTCAATTGTATAGGATTACAGGAAATAGAAGTGGAGAAATGAAGTTGATTAAGTGAGAATTCTATAGAAGAGAGTATTGAGACTTTGGGCGGAAGGCCAAAGGAGACCTCTCTGGATAATCCGATTAACTGATACAGATTAAGGAGACAGAGCTCAGATTCCAGAGGAAAATGTCACCAATCTCCCACTGACAGCCAGAGGTGACAAGGCCAGTCGTCTTCCAGCTTTGTCTAGGTTTGGAGAGGGCCTCAAGTGTGAAAAGTGAAAACCAAAACAAATAGGGGTAAGACAATAGTTCAGAGAAACAGTCCAAGGAGAGAGGCAACAATAATATAAAACCATATACAGTCATATAAAAAGAAAATGTCTGCCAAGAAAAAATTGTAATAAGAGTCTGTAGCCTTATTACATTATAGACACTTGCAACCATTAAATGTTGAATATTTCTCATCTATTCGTTTACACCCTCAGATGATGGGGTAGGTGCCAGAGAAATCATTTCCCCTCAAAAGTCATTCACATAGGGACTGAAGAGATGGCTCGGGGGTTAAAACACTGGCTGCTTTTCCTAAAGAACCAGATTTAATTCCCAGCACTTACAGGTTGGCTCAAAATGATCTATAACTCCAGTTCCAGAAGATAGGATACCCTTTTCTGACCTCCAGGCACACACACAGGGCATGGACACACTGGCAGCCAAAACACCATATTCATAAAATAATAATTTTTAAAAGTAGTTCATATATAATCTCTAAAATATTTCTGTGGTGCTTGGGAATTATATCTAAGGAATCACATGTGCTCTACCCTGGAGATGCACTGCCTCCCTAAAAAACTTTCCAATCATAGTCTCTAGAGTAGAGATTTGGAGACCAGTGGCTGAGTAGTTAAAAGATGTGAGGAACTCTACCTCCAAGAAGCAGAAGAGGAGAACTAGGGTTGAAGATCTGATGGTTTAGTTAACACATCTTTCATGAGTATCTCACTCCTTAATCTTAGTAGTGCTTATACATTGGGAGATGGTTTAAGTAAATTAAATAAAAAACTGAGTAGTAACAAAAAATGGTGAATTTGAAGAGCCAAGGCTATGATAAACAAGGGAAGTGCTTATTGAACCTATTCCCTTACACAGGTTAGTTTTGTATGGAAATGATCTTCATAACTGATGTTCTGCTGGGCACATATCTTTGAACGGTGTCATATAAGTGTCCAAAGAAAACTCATGTAAACTGTAGGTAAGGGGAACATGGACATCTCTGTCACTTCTTCTCTTTTAAATCAGGCTTAAACTAACTAATCTCCAGCATCCACAAACCTTAGTGTGTTAGTTACCTTTCAGTGATTATGGACCAAAGGCAACTTGTGGAAGAAATGGTTTTTGTTAACTTACAGTTCCAGAGGGATGGCAGACCACATCTTCAACTGTAAGCAGAAAGCACAGGAAATATAAATAGGATGAGCTAACAAGCTCTAAAGACCTTCCCCCAGTGACATACATCATCTAGCAAGGCCCTACCTCCTAAGGGTTCCACAAACAGTGCCACCAATTGGGGACCATATATTCCAATATGGGAGTCTATGGGGAACACTTCTCATTCAGGGGTCTGTAATCACTGTAAATCAGAAACCACTGGCATGGCCTAAGTCATCTACATTATTAGTGTAGACTTCAGTGCCTGAAATAATGACCAGTCATAAAACCAATCAGTTAGTAAAGGAAGGGCAAAGGAAAGGGGGCTAGTATTTCCCAAGTGCAAGACAACATGGTAAGAGCTTTACATATTTTATCTCAACTAATCCTCATGGTAATACTACTGAGTGGATATAATTATCTTCACAATTAAGATGAAGCTGAGAAGTTACTTAATGCCACCACTCAGTAAAGAAAGAAGCTATGCAGAGCCGGGTTCTGTGTGTCATCCTATGAAATTTGTGTCAATCCTGCAAGCTGTGCGTTATATTTACTGAAGATTAAACACTATGGGCGTGAGCAAAGATGGAATGCTTAAGGTAATGTTTGAAGAAAAATTTTGAGGTGCAGTGGATCCTATTCATTTCCAATCATTTCTATTGCTAAGACAAAAACTCCAAGATTGCATACTTTGTAAAAAAGAAAGTTTATCTCGTTGTTCACAGGGATGAAAAATCAAACATGGTGGCTTCATTGATTTGACTTCTAATGAGGGTCCACTCGACTGTGTCACATTATGGTGGCTAGCACGTAAAGAACATACAAAACTAAAAGAGATTATATCATGTTCTACTTGGCTTTTTATAATTATAATAAATGCCATAATGAAATACAAGTTGAAGAGGGATGGGTTTATCTCAGCTTACATTTCTAGGTCACAAGCCAATGTTGAGAGAAATCAGGGCAGGAAATCAAGGCAAGAGCCATGAAGAAAAAGCTGCTTACTGGCTTGGTCCACTGACCACAGTGCCATACCAGATCAGTCAATAGTCAATACAGTCCCTCAAAGATATGACCATAGGCCAATCTCATTTAGGAACCCTTCCAATTTGGATTCCCTCAGATAACTCTGGACTATGTTAAGGTGATGGCTGAAGCTTACTAGGATTTATGGTGAGATGGAAATCCAGAAAGTGGGGAAAAGTCAGTCTTCCTGTTTCGTAACAACTCTCTGACAAGAACTGACCCAAGTTCACCTGAATCCCTTCAGGGGCACATTGTCAATGGCCTAAAGCCATTACTAAGCCCCACCCCATGTTCTCCCAGCTACAACAAAGGTCGACTCAGACATATGAACCCACAGGAACAAAGTCAGAGCACACTGTGGTGGTTTGAGTGACAAGTATGTCACCCATAATCTGGGCATTTGAATATTTGGTCCCCAACAGCTATTTGAAAGTCTTAGGGGGTGTGGCCTCATTGGAGGACATATGTCATGGAGACAAAGCTTTGATAGTTAAAAGGATCTGCACCATTTTCTTCTCTGCTTTGTGTTAGCAGTTCAAGACATGAGTCTTCAGATCTCTATTGCTGCCACCATGGCTTTGCTCTGCCATCATGGACTCTAGCCTTTTGGAAGCATAAGCACAAATAAACCCTTTCTTCTCTAAGTTGCTTTGGCCATGGTGTCTTATCGCAGCAATAGAAGAGGAACTAGAACATATACCCAAACTAGAGTGGTTAACTCGTTTCTTATGGAGGAATCCTCCTATAAAATTTAGTGAGAAAATACTGGGCACATGTGAAAATGTGGCCATCAGAAGCATATCATAATCTAATAAATTGCGACCAACCTGTGCCAGAAACAGTCACAAACTCCAGAGTAAGTTTTCTGTAGAGATGAAAGATCTGTGTGATGAGGAAGGCTTTGCTAACAGTAATTTCTGGGTAAACTAATCTTCTTACCTCTACATGCTCTTTGTGACAACACATCTCCTGCTCTGACAGATTCTGGGGCCCTGTATGTGAAGGAAAACAATAAGGAATCTTTTCTGCAACACAAAGACATTTCGTTCCAAGCTACAATCATATTGGAGAAAGGTAACCCTGCTCTGATATTTTGGTAACTGAAAGCAATGAAGCCATGTGCTATGTATGTTATTTGAAGCGCTGAGGGGAATGTGATTTGAGTTTGTCTAGGGTAGCAAGAAAGGGAAGACGTCAGAGGTGATGCTAAAACTTTGGACTTCTAGCAATAATAGCACCTCAAAATTGTAATGTTCATTGGAAGTCAGAAATAAGTAAGAAACACTATCACTCACACACATGGTCAACTCAGCATCTTCCAAGGATCAGACTACGATCTTCACTATGTCATGCTTCAAATCGAATGACACAGAATTTCCTCTTTCACGCATCCGTGCTAGTCTCCATGCAGCCTCAACTTGCATTTCCTTGGTAACAAGCAATTTTTAAAACCTTGTGTCCTGATTTGTTCCATGCTCAGATAACTTTCTCTGCCAACTGTACTAAGTTAGTATTATTTGTTTAGCACCATGTATTTATTCCAGTTTCATCTCTGTGGTCCAGGTACCATCTATCCTGCAAGTATCTGAAGATGTTATACTCCTTTCCTGCCATTTTGTATTATATTCACCTACAAGTGAGACCCACTAAGATATGTCACTATAGCAGTGAAGAGGTGCCTTAGCAGACAGAGTCACCTGCCACCAAACTCAATGGCCTGAGTTCAGTCTCTGGGATACACATGGTAGGAGAGAACCAACTCCTGTAAGTTATATTCTTATCTCTACGTGTTCTTTGTGACAACACACATACTAAACAACTATAAAAATACATTTTTAAAAGAAATATCAATATAGATGGGTTCTTGGATGAGTTATTTATACCATGACTTAAGATACAGGCAGTCTGAGTCTGTCTACAAGTCATTATCTACACACATGGCATCAAAGACAAAAACATTGGTCATTAAAAGTTGACGCACATGGCAACCCCATAGGAAGAACAACAGTAATAACTAATCTGGGCCCCTCAGAGATTTCAGAGACTAAATCACTAACCAAATAGCATACATGGGCTGGCCTGTGGACCCCAGCACATATGTAACAGCTACCTTGTCTGGCCTTTTAACTTCCTCAGCCCTGGGCAGTTGACTATCTTTGCAGCAATAGCCACAGTTTCTGTGTGGTGTCCAATTAGAGAGCTCTTGGTTACTGTCAAGTCATGTGTGCCACTACAGGGCTAGTGAAGTCATAGATATTTGAGAAGAGTCTATGACCTCCACTTTACTCAACCAGCATAATCCCTAACTACATGATAAATATTTGTCCTTCTGCCCACAGGTAAAGGCACTCCTTACTCTGCATCAAGGAGACTTCTCTTTGCAACAGTTGGAGATCCTTAAAGAAAACCAAAACCAATCAAAATGCAGAGTCCTTGAGCTCAGTCTCATAGTACACCTACAAACAATTCCCCCACCTAAATCTCAGAGAGATTATAGAGGAAGAGTCAGGAAGGTTCTAAGAACCAAAGGATAGGGAGTTTATTGTGCTATTGTATCTCCTAGGGATGTCAGAAATTACACCCACAAAGTCTTACCAACATGACAAGCTAAAACTCACCTGAACAAGGATGTCACCAACAGAATAACAGGGAAAGCCCAGGGTGCCTCATCCCTACAACTACAGGCAACTCAGGGAGGCTGAGAGCAGGAGACACGATCTTAAATAAAAAAGAGCACTCAAGCTGTCTGTCCAGTGCCAAACAGCCCCAAGAACACACACACACACACACACACACACACACACACACACACTTAACACTGTACAAAGAAGGTAATATTTAGAAATACATGTATACATGTGTATGTTTGTGTATATATATATATGCGTTTAATAATAATGAAAAAAGAGGCTATGAATTTGAAGAGTACAAGGAGGGGTATCTAGGAAGGTTTGAAAAAAGAAAGGCAAAATGATGGAATTATATAATAATCTCAAAAAGGAAAAGAAATAACTTTTTAAAAATTAAAATTCAAACTATACTCCTTTAAGACTAATTCAACCGGCACTGATGCTTGCTTGACAAGAAGTATGTCTACATATCTATAAAATCTTTAGATTCCTCCTACACAGTCTGATTTTGGACAAAAGCACCTGTTTGTCACTTTAAGCTTTTATCCCCGAGCTAAGTCTTTTCAACTTTTCAATCAGGTTTTCCTTCAGATAGTTTCCAATCCTGATTATCTAAATACATTTCTTTAGTTCTCTAGGTTAGAGTCAGGATAAGAAATAGATTATACAGGGCCTTCAATGCTTGTCAACTAGGTCTAACAAGGATTGTGTGCATTCAGATTTCATGGGAAATTAGACCAAAATGTACACATTAGGATCACTGCCTTGGTTATTTTGGTCATGAGGTGAAATTTTTAGTGAGGAAAAAAAATCTGTGTAAGTAATTTTGGGATGCCCTCCTAGACAAGAATCATTATTTCCTGTTGGTTTTATCTATACAAATCTCAGACAATTCAGGCCATTTCTGTTTGTGTCAGTCAGTCAGTTTACTTTATTATTATTTTAAAGACAGGGTTTTTCTAAACAGCCCTAGCTAACTTGGAAATCTCCGTGTGGCCTAATGGCCTAGAACTTACAGTAATCGTACTGCCTCTGGCTCCCAAGCAGGAAGATTCAAGGCACATGCCACCACATTTGATGCCAGACACTGATTCATAGTGCAACTGTGACCCCTTCACAGGGGAGTGAAGGTTTCTCAGGGAGATAATAAAGTGAGAGCAGGATGAGGAGTAGGGGACTCAATAGTGAAGAATGCCTAGACTGAGAGTGGAAACTGGCTCATGGCAAGAAAAGTCAGCGCAGAGATGCTGGGGTTGAGGCAAGAGCCCATGGTTGTAAAGTGGGCCATTAAGACACAGAGAAGAAAGGTTGAGCCACAGTGTGTGTGTTCTACACTGGCCCCAGGTCAGTGGCTCAGCTTTCTCCACAGTATTCACCCCTATACTCACACAGCAGAGGGAGCAGAGAATCTTCCCTCTGGCCTTTCAGAAACTAATTTAAGTCCCTTGAATAAAATATGGATGCTATAATCTTCTAGCTAATGTAATCACCTGACCTTCGGTATTGAATTTTTGCACATGTTTGGAATGAAAGATCCAAGCAGAATCAGACCCACATCTAAGGACTGTACAGTTAATTCTGGTATCACAAGGCCTCTCTTTAAAAGTTTCACAGTGATACCAAGGAAAACAATTGACTCTACTTTAGAAAGAGAAGCAGGGTCCAAGTAAGGTCTTGGAAAGATGAAAAAGAACTGGAAGTATTGGTATTCAGTAAAGAGGTCAACAGGAGGCAACTCATGACATAGTTGATTCTTCCCCTGCCCCTAGATTGCTTTTTAGGCATTAATATCTCACCACAAGTCACATTATACTGTGCACCACGCTATTATTTATTCATTTATTTATTGTGGTTCCAGAAATGAAACTTAGAGCTTTGCACGTGCTAGGAAGGATTCTAGTATTGAATACCCCACAACATTAAGAAGGATGAGAACCACTGATTTAAACCAATATGTCCAACCCCAAATATGTTGACAATGAGATGTAGAGGAGATTCAGAGACTAAACCTTCATGCCCAACCGTAGTTGTTGGGAACATGAAAACAAGTACAGCATGCTCACTGGATTCTAGAAATATTTTTGTCCAAAAGTCAAGGAGCTAGGAATTTTCCTGTCCAGAGACTGCACAAAGCATTTCCTCTAAGAACTATAAAGCCTGTGTGAAAAGGATGACTCAGCTGACCAGAGGCACAAGTTCTAATACCAGATGCCACAACAAGGGAACTGCACAGATGGCCCTTATGCTTAAGTAAAGACACCAAGCTGCCAAACATTGGACCAGCCAAATGGAAATGTGTGCCCATAATTTGGTCATCAGTGTGGAGGCCAAGAGTATAAGACATAATATTAAGGAAAATGCAGAGCCCTTCTCAGAACCGGGAGCCCCCAGCTCCACAGATTTTCCATGAAGCCCACCCTAATGAGCACACTAGAATACCCCAACTCTTCCTTGTACTTTTAAAGTACTAAATACACATGTTTTGGTGGTGGAGTGCTCATATTACAATGTGATCTGTGATTGCTTTAGGGGGTGATGTTCAGAAGCATCTGGAATACTTAAGAGCTGAAGGTGGTTAAAAAAAAAGCATTAAGAGAGCTTGGCAAATGGTATTGGTGACTGGTGACTCACAGCTGGGGTGGGATGGGGATAGGAGTGGGGGAGAAACTATGACCCCCACCCCAGCCAAAATAGCATCCTAGATAGAAAGCCATAAAAGGAACTCTTAAAAGTTGTGATAAGAATGCTGAAGTGTAGCTCTCCACAATTGATGGCTTCTAGCAGGGGTGCAGGTCAGGAAGAACTCAGTTTTCTTTTCAGGGCTGGACACCGGGGAGTTTGACCATCCTCCAATGAGGATATGGGCAACACAAAGTATAGGTCACAAGTGGGGGTTAGGGAACAGACCTGGGAGGGCTGGGAAGTGAGTGTGCTTAGGGATAGGTGAGTAGGTAGATGGATGGATGGATGGATGGATGGATGGATGGATGGATGGATGGATGGATGGATGGATAGATGGATGCATGGATGAATAGATAGATAGATAGATAGATAGATAGATAGATAGATAGATAGATAGATAGATAGATAGATAGACAGACAGACAGACAGACATTGGCAAAAGATGTCTTGCCAAGCCCAGAAATTGTAAGATAAATAAAGGCTCCATGAAGACTCTCCTGGTCCTTACTGTCCTCCCATGACACTCCTCAGCTCGTAAACACACACCTTCTGGGGATAGAATGGGGCTCAATAGTTTCTATTAGTTTATCACCAAGAGAGAAATGTCTTAACATTTTATTCCTAGTGCCACGAAATACATGGGATTAAATCCTCTTTCCTTTCATGTGTTAGCTTGGATAACTACCCTGGATAGTTTCTGAATCCAGAAATAATTCGAGTTGAAGCCATGGGAACCTGGGTTTTTCAAGGGCTCTTTCCAGCTGATTGGCTCACTTACACGCTAAGAGCATTCGCAGCCCTTCAGGAAGCAAGGAGCTTCTCCCCCTGAGACTCTCATGTGAACGTGTTTAAGTACATTGACATTTCTAGGTTATAGTACCTTTGGTCCTAATGAAGAGAAATTAAATACTAATTGGCAAAAGAGCACCTTTGCTCATAACATCTGGTATTGAATCTATTCAGAAAGAATGCTGGCTCAGCTTTAGTCTACATTTAACTAAAGAAATCAGATCATGCTTAAAGGGCCAGCTTTCCAATGAATGATTTATCATTGCCCTATCTATTTTGTAGGCAGGGAAGATTGTACATGGAAGGGTTTGTGGTTGGGTTGGTGTTTATCTTTCTCCTTTGGTATCCTGCAGAGAACCTTTCTGTGTCACAGACACTAGACAATGGGGGGCAGGAGGATGTCCTGAGGCACCAGCTCAACCCTTCCATTGTCAATGAGTTGTGTAGATGGTTGTCTTCAGCAATGAGGCCCTGCCTTCAGTTTCTGGAGAGCAACCTACTGTCTTAGCAACAGCCTTGGCCCATTGGGGATTTCCATGGGACTCTTTCAGGCAACAACCAAATTGGAAGACACCTGGTCACCACACTGGAAGCTTTGTTTGGTGACAAGAGATGAGCAGTTGGGATTCTATCTCTCTCATGATGGAGACTTTATCAGGATTCCCTTCATATATTATAGGAAGTGTTTGCTGTACTAAGTTTCCATACACCTCTTCAGATACCCTCCAACTCTAACTGTCTCTCCCGGTGTTCCCTCTTCAATCCCTCCCTCCTCTCCCCTTCCCACTTGATCCAGTCCTCCTATAAAATCTACTCTATTGTTCCCTCCCAGAAAGATCCATTTGTCTCTAGTCCCTTCCTCTGTGCCTCACCTCTCTGGATGTACGGATTATAGCCTGGTTATCATTTGTTTAATGGGTAATATCCGGCTATAAGTAAGTACATACCATATTTATCTTTCTAGATCTAAGTTACCTCCCTCAGGATGATTTTCCTCTAGTTCTATCCATTTTTCCCAACAAGTTCCATGACATCATTTAAGAGCTGAGTCATTGTGTAAATGTACCACATTTTCTTTATCCATTGTGTTGAGTGATTAGGGCAATGGTGGCAAAAACCTGGTAGAGTGACCAACTGATGTCTGCATTGACTTAAGGCCTACTCCATTAGATGGAACCCAAACCTGACACAGAGAATAGATAGCCCAAAGACCTAGGGTCCTTAAAAAAAGATAACAATAAAACCACTCCTAATGTTATTCTGCTATACTCATAGACCAGTCTATTCTTCAGTCAGCATCCGAGAGACTACCTCCTGCAGCAGATGCGAACAAACGCAGAGGCCCACATCCAGACATTATGCAGAGAGTGAGAGACCTTAGAATACTCACTCAGCTCTTGACAAGATGTCTCCATCAAATTCCTCCCCTTAGGGTTTAGGAAACCCAAAGGAAGAGGAAGCAGGAAAAGGCTAAGAACCTGAGGGGATGGAGGATGGTAGGAGAAAAAGGCCCTCTAAAGCAAAGCTCATGTGAATTCAGAGACTGAAGTAGCATACACAGGACCTACATGGGTCTGTACCAGGTCCTCTACATTTATGTGGAAGCTTTCAGATTGGCGTTTTTATGGGATTCTTGAGTGTGTGGATTGAGTGGGTCTCTATTTCTGCTTTCTCCTGGGCTCTTTTCCTTCTGTTGCTTTTACCTTTGTCCAACTTCGATGTAATAGTTTTTGTTTTAATGTCTTATTAGATTTTATTTTGTTTTGTTGTTTTGTTGTTATCTCTTAGGAGTGTGTTCTTTTCTAAGAGTGACAGAAGGGGAATGGACCAGATGGAAGAAGAGGTGTGGAGGAACTGAGTGGAGCAGACAGAGGGAAAACTGTAATAAGTATATATATCATATAAGAGTATACTTTTAGTAAAAGGGATAAAAGACACATAAAATAAATCTCTAAAAAACTTTTTAAAAATATAATTCCTATTTGAGGGATTTCTCCATAACATGATTAGAAATAACAGATGCTTTAAAAATTACCCTTTCAATAATGGAGAATTTTCTCAATCCTGCCCCCCCCACACACACACACAATCATATAGCCCAGACTGCCCTCCAACCTTGCATGCCCAATACTCCCACCTCTGCTTCCTGCATGCTTGGACAACAGGCAGTGCTAGGGAATGGACCTAGGGCCTCTTCTGTGCTGTGCTACGACTCTACTAACTGATCTCTGTTCCCAGCTACCCAAACCAAATTCTTTGTCATCTTCCTTGTCTTGGCACTTTCCTTGGGACATTTCTCTTGCTCTATTTTGACACTTAGTTAGTGGTGACTTTGACACACAAAATGTCGATCCTTTCCTGCACAGATTTGATATCAGCAATGATGTCCAGTGTCATGTGGGGAAAAAAATTTGTTCTATAATTTATGGATAAAAAGATTAATGTTGTTCTTTTCTTTTTTTCTAGAGATATAAAATACTTACATGCAGTAAAGCTAAGTTATGATAAACTACTAAGATTCAGAATTTAAGTAAAGGACTTTCCCGTGCTGTGTATTATATCATTAGAATAGACCTTGAGAAATTCAAGAGTGTATTAGTAAAATGAAATATAGCTACCAGGTTACTTTACAATATATATACACCCTGAGCTCATTTATAAATTCGCAATAGAACAACAGAGGCTTTTACCGCAAGGAAATTGTTACTTCACAAGCAAGGCTGTGGAATCTTTCTTGATATGAGAACATCCTAAGAAAGGTTTGCACTTTTAATACACTAAGATTTTTCTCTTACTGTGTTTTAAGAAAGAGGTGGGGGCTGGGGCCATAACTCAGGGGTTCAGCACTTGTCTTGTATGCTTATGGGTGGTTCTGGGTTCCTTCCCAGCACCAAAAACAAAGCAAAGCAACCTACCCTAACAATCACCTAATCAGTTCCTTTGTTCTTCAGAGCACAGACATTGTTCCTAGAATCAATCAATATAACCTCAAAGCTTTCATTTGTCAAATAACTTTCTCCGTGTTCCTTTTTTCCCCCTAATAAGAAAATCCTTCCTGTAGTCGATGACACCTTCTCTGTGGCTGTCATAATCTCATTTGTCAGAAGTCTCCAAATGCTGACTGCAATCATTTGGCTGTGTAGAGACCACAGTTACAGAAAAATGAGCCTTGAAAGTTGACAAAGTCTGAATCGGCTTTGGCACAATGGTGCTAGTCTGGTCAAATGAGAAAGGAGTGGAGGGACATAGGGAATGACAGAGAGGGCTTAGGAGGGGAATAAACATACGTGAAGTTCTATAAAAATGCCATATTTGTGAAACAGGTGACAATGAGGACACTGACTTACACGATTGTGTGAGTCAGGGTTTCCCTCTGTAGCCCTGGCTAAACATGAAACTCTTTTATAGACCATGCTGGCCTCAAACTCACAAAAATCCTTTCTCTGCCTTCTGAGTGCTGGGATTAAAGCCATACACTGCTACACCCAGCCCAACTCACATGGTTATAGCAAGTCTTATATGTTGTTTTTTAGGAGTTTATATTCTATTATGAAAACAAAAGGACATATTATAGGGTCTTAAGTAAAAAGTCAAAAATAAATAAATGAAACAAACAACAAAAAACCAACTTTAAAAAAAAATCACCTAAAAAATCATTTAAAAAATGACCTAATGTCATAAAATGCAAAACATCAGTCTTACAAGCCTACACCAGTATCCTAGATGAGAAGAAAGTGTTCAAGACTAATGCAGAATGGAGAGGTGTGATGGCTTCATGTAGTCATAAAGGAGGTAAAATAGAAAATGTTCCATGCTCAGACAAATGTTCATCCATCAGTAAAAAGAGAAAAAGAAACCTGGGTCTGTAGTTGGAGCAACCAAAGAGACAAATTCCTGAAATCTGGGACATGGCAAAGGACAGATATCAGAGAGGTGAGGCGCTAGGAGGAGGTCAGCGGCAGCAGAGTTCCAGTAAAAGGCAAGGCAGTGAGAAGTCTAGCCCATGCTAGAGACCTCAAGGTCCATGATTCAGAGTCACAAGTATCAATGAATAGGGGATCATTGAAGCCTTGAAAGTAGCTGGAGGTGAAGAGAGGGCAGGACTCAACTTGCCAGAATGTCACATAGAAGAGACAGGCAAAGGAAGTAGTGTCTTCAGGCTGACAGAAATGGGAGGAAATGAGAAAGGTGAGGTGTCACAGAGGTGAGAGGATACCTTGCAGATGTGGGTCTCCAGCAGTATCTGGTGCTCCAGATGGTCTGTAAAGACCCAGAGCTTCTCAAGTGTATAAGTGAACTTAATGACTTCCAGACATGGTGGGCCGAAAGGGTGAAATCAAGAAGCTGGTTTATCTACAAAGGCAAGAGAGAAAAAAATAAAGCTTTATATATTTTAGTATAGAAGTCTGAGGTATTGAGAATGACAACCATTTTATAAAAATCCATATATAGTCCAATCATTGAGACATTAGAATATTATAAAAAATGTATAGAATTGAACGTAATCTTAATTGCAAATTCTAGGGTTGAGAGATGGCCAAGTGGTTACAAATGAGTGTCAGAGGGGACCCACGTTTTGTTTCCAGGAACCACACTGGGCAGCTCACAACTGTCTATAACTTCAGTTGTAGGGAATTCACACCCATTTGGATCTATGGACATTTATATCCAGAAATTAATACATAATTGAAAATTAAAATAAATCTTCTAAAATTTGTACCATGTCTAGAAGTTGCTGTGGTAGGAAGGCACCTTCCTGTTTTTCTTGTTTCTTGAGACAAGGTCTCAGGCTGCGTAAAACTCAGCTCCACAGTCCTCAGTGCTGGGATTAGAGCTGTAAGCAACCCAGATTATTTGCAAGTTTCTTGTTCAAAGTGACACATATCCCTTGCTGAGATATAAAGGGCCTTCATGGAACGCCAGTTCTGTCCTCCATTGTCATACGTACATAGAACTGTGTCCTATCTTGAACAGGATTTATGTGTCACAGAGGCAGACAGTCCAGTGTCTTCAAATGCATAGTTTATCGTTCACACATAAAAAATGATTCACGACAAAGCTAACGACCTAACAGTCTAGTTCCAATGACACCAGTCTTCAGAGGAGGCACTCACCCCTGAGCATTAAGGAGAGGTGTCACAGCAGGTCACAAGTTCAACTGCCAAGCGCACAGCAAGCCACTATGTCCAAATCCCCTGAGGAGGGAAGGGCAGTGAATGGATGCTGGCTCTGGCTCCTTGAGAGAGATGTTTATTGAGAATGATGAGGGATTGCTGCTCCGGGCTGCAGGTGTGCTTACCCAGGCCAACCAGGGTGTCAGTGTTGGACACCCCATGTGACCCAAGAGCTAAGTAAGAGGCAGGAGATGTTGGCAGGACACACATAGGAAGGCTCTTCTGTTGTTATGGGGTATAAGGCCCATGTGTTGTGCTGTGGTACACTGGAGACCCAAACATTTCTTGAGCTATCTGGAGCCTGTTTTTTTTTTTTTGTTTTTTGTTTTTGTTTTTTTTTTTTTTTTTTATGGCCTTTTAAAGGATTATCTTGTCTGTGCAGACATTTTGGTTCCTATTTTGACTGCTCCCCGGTTGTTGCTGATTACACCCGGGTGCTGGATTCTGATGTCAGGATGTGGAGCAAGAGTGCCCCCATCTTTGTTTTCTTATTTTCTGTTCTGTGTTCGCCTCACATCCTCGGGGTTCCAGCCTGTTGTTCTGAGGAGATGCTCCTTTATGAATGTCCATTTTAAAGAGTCATGCATACAGTTACATAATTTAAAGTAACTTCCCGAATTTCACATTGTCAACACTCAATTCAGCCAGGATTTTACCATAACCTAAGATCTGGATTTCTGTAAACACAGCATGAACTTGTTATCAAATAACCAGGAGAAAAGAACTAGACCCTTGGCTCTGACAACAGGGAACACTCAAGTGTTCTAATATGGAGAGATGCCTCTTGAGAGAGATGGTTGTCATTGGAATAACGAAGTGTGGTTGTCTTGTTTTGTTCATAAATTCAGCAGCAAGGCTAGCTTCTTAGAGCACCCATATTAGGTCACTGAGAATTCAGCAAGGCTCTCAAGTTCAATTCCAAGAACTCAGCCTAACCCTGCTATTCATTCCTGCTGCCATGGCTCTGAGGTCAAGGAATGTGTCCTGAAAATGGCTCTCTTACTGTATGCTTTGTTAAGTGTTTTATCCTCTTTTCAAGCCCGAGGCCTTCTAAGGACATGTGTGTTAACTTCCTTAAGTACCATTTTCCTAGGAAATCACAGTGACTTGTAACTGGAAGTGTCTCTAGTAAATGTAGAACATGGTATTTTTTTTTCCCCTACCATTCATATCTTTGGCTATTTTCATGCCTTTTCCCATTCAGAAAAATATCTAATGAGTTACTCCATGTTTTAGTCACTGTGTCAGATTTACAGGATAAGACAATCAATTAAACCTCCAAGATTCTTTTCTTGGAGTACACATTCAGACAGAGAGACAGAGAGAGAAGGAGAAAGAGAGAGACAGAGGGAGACAGACACAAAGAGAGACAGAGACAAAGAGAAAGAAGACACAGACACTGAGGAAGATGTGAGTTGTCCAAATAAGCCCACACAGCCATGGTGTGAGGGAGCTGAGGCGAGTCTGAGGACTGGTACAGACATGGAATTTTTAAAAAGTTGATCTTGGATAGCATGAAGCTGAATTTAGTTTGAAGAATCAGAAAAACAAAATGGTATTAAGCTGAGACTGGAAGCATGAGTAGGTGTTTTAATTTTTGTTTGTTTCTGTTGACGTTCTTGGTTGTCTGTTTTCCTAGAGGGAAAGTGTGAAGTGTGACAGAAAGAACACAGAGTGGTTTATTCAGATTCTAGAGCCATTTTTAACCTTAGAACGGTTGTCTGTTTTGTCCCTATGGAATTGTCCTTTGAGAAGCTTCGTTTGATCTATACAAATATAAGATGTGTTAAAAATCAGATAGCAAATAACTCTTTCTATTTTTTTTTAAAATCTATTCTTTGGCATTTAAATAAACACAGCTTCCTCCATCACATGGATGAAGCTGTCATGGATGTCACAGGGATACTCGTGACAATAGTGATTTCAGCTACTGTTAGAAATCTTCCTCATCTGAAGGGAAACTGGCATGTTCTTTTGTTTATTATTATTAATTTAATTATTATTAATATTAGTTTATTGTAAAGCACTTTGAATAAGTAATAGTGATTATTTAAAGTTTTTTTTGCCAAAGAGCATGAAATACTTAGGAATGAAATCCGAACATTAGACTGTAGGTCATCTTTAAAGATGTCTTAGAAGTTAAAAGCAACCAAAACTGACGGAATACATTTCCTACCTGTATTGTCATTACCAATGTTATCCAAAAACACCATTTTCCTTTTATAACCTACTGCTCAGCCTTCTAGAGAGGAGTGGAGGGCCTTAGCTTTGGAAGGCATTCAAGTCAAAACCTGCATATCTTCAGACCTGACTTCAAGACAAAGCAACGTGAGTTAAAATCATCATATTAGGGTGACCCACATCCTAATGTGGTCATTGGGGGTGGGCTTCATGGAAAATCTGTGGAGCTGGGGGCTCCCAGTTCTGAGAACTGCATTTTCCTTAATATTATGTCTTACACTCTTGGCCTACACACTGATGACCAAATTATGAGCACACATTTTCATTTGGCTGGTCCGATGCTTGGCAGCTTGGTGTCTTTACTTAAGCACAAGGGCCATCTGTGCAGTTCCCTTGCTGTGGCATCTGGTATTAGAACTTGTGCCTCTGGTCAGCTGAGTCATTCTTTTCACACAGGCTTTATAGTTCTCAGAGGAAATGCTTTGTGCAGTCTCAGGACAGGAAAGTTCCTAACTCCTTGACTTTGTGGACAAAAAATATTTCTAGAATCCAGTGGCCATGCTGTACTTGTTTTCATGTTCCCAACAACTACGGTTGGGCATGAAGGTTTAGTCTCTGAATCTTCTCTACACCTCATTGTCAACATATTTGGGGTTGGACATATTGGTTTAAATCAGTGGTTCTCATCCTTCCTAATTCTATGACCCTTTATTTCAGTTCCTCATGTTGTGATGACCCCCAATCATGAATATTTTTTGCCACTTCATAACTTTGCTGTTATGAATTGTAATATAAATATCTTGCATGTGGGATATCTGACATACAACTCTCAAAGGGATTATAGCTCACAGGTTGAGAATCACTGTTTTAAGTGGTGCCAGATAAACACCTCCCTCCCCTTCTCTTCCTCCTCCCCCTTCTCCTTCTTCATGAAATCAAATTTCACAGTGGTCTGAGAGTGAGCAACCATGATGCCATGTAAGAGACGGTAGCTTCCTTCATGGTCTGCACCAAGAGGAAGATCACATTTACATTTTCCACTCAGCCCCAAGCACCATGCAACTGGCACTGTGTGAACATGAACATACTACTTATTGAGATTTTACCATGTACTAAGCACTGAACTGTTGGCCTTACATTATTTTATCTAATTCTCTTTACAACCCTGAAATGAAGTAATTAATAACTCAACCTTACAGATGGAGAAATTGTGGTTTGAAAAGGTTGCATGATGTACCAAGATAGCTAGCAGGGATAGAAGCTCAAATTAATAACTGCTTTGCCCAAGTCCCATGGGCCTTCTGTTCTGCTGTGGTGGTGAGGTTTACAGAATATCCAGAGGTCAGGAGAGCAGCTGTCAGGTTCTGTCTTAGGAAACTAATGGTTCTGCTGATCCCATGTGACCAACAGTGGTCAATTTCCTAGAGGACAACGCAGCAGAAAGTCATATTTAAATTACTGTTGCTTTATACAGGAACAAGTCCAAAGAACAAAGCCAAGGTAGTATTTATGTGGACTGTGAAGCTGGATCTAGAATCAGCTTGGAAACAAAGTAATGGAAGATATATCCTAACTGCTGGCCCAATACAAAGGAAGGAATTAAGGGAGCATGAGCCCTCACAGCTCTCAGCTTCCTGACTGTGGGTGTGATGTGACCAGCCAACCTCCAGCTCCCCTGTCATGGCTTCTCTGCCATAATGAAATTATCCCCTCAAACCACAAGCCAGACAAACTTTCCCAAGGACCTACTTTTGATACTCTTTGAGATCATTGCTTTGTCCCAATGCTGCCTTCCACAGAGCAAGCACAGCTGAGTTTTTTCCTGGAGGCCTGAAGAAACTGACAGGAACTCAGTTTTCATTTTTTCCCCATTTAAAACTATTAATTTACTTTCAGTCTTCCTTGACAGCTGACTTGTAATAACTGGAGCACCGTATCTGTGGTTGTATTGCAGGGTCTGACTGTAGTGGTTAGCATTGATTGTCAACGTGGCATGATCTGGAAGCCCCTAGGTGGCAAGCCTCCAGGTACCTCAGTGAAAGACCACCTTGAGTTTCTTGAGTTGGGAAGACCCACTCTGAAAGTGAGTGGCACCATTCCCTGGGCCTGTGTCCTGGACTGACTTAAGATGGGAAATCTATTAGACTGTGTGTTATCTCCCTCTGATTCCTGACTGGGAAGTTGATGTGACTGCTTCAGGCTCCTACTGCCATAACCTCCTCGCCTTAGTGGACTATACCCTGGAATAGTGAGGTAAAATAAGTTCTCCCATTCTTAAGCTGCTTCTGTAAGAGTATTTTATTGCCAGCAGAACAAGGGGCTAATACATCACCTTAGACCTGAGCATCCACCATATCCATGAGTGTGTAAGCAGCACCAGTGAGTCTTCAGAACCTCCAAAGGTCCTTAAGAGAGTTAGGTATGGTGACACACACTATAGTCCCAACCCATGGGAGGCTGATGTAGGATGACCATTTGTTTGAGGCTAACAGATGTTATATAGTGAGACTCTGTCTAGAAGAGACAAAAGGGTCCTTGAGAGAAAACCCATTAGTATCCTAAATGACTCACATTTGATCATAAGTACTGTCTTGGTTAGAGTTTACTGCCATGAACAGACAACTGACCAAGGCAACACTCATAAGGACAACATTTAATTGGGGCTGGCTTAAAGGTTCAGAGGTTCAGTCCATCATCATCAAGGCAGGAGCATGGCAGCATCCAGGCAGGCATGGTGCAGGACACATTTCTGCCAACAAGGCCATACCCACTAACAGTGCCACTCCCTATTCAAACCACCACAAGTGGTTTACTACCTGCATCTAGGATGTTAGCCTGGGAGAGACAGGACTTTTTGGAAATTTGGGTAAATTGGTACTAAGTTTTAGCAGAGAATACAAAGATGAGGAAAAGTTCAGGAAAAGCTATGCTCAGTGGGATAAAGTAACTTAAAAGAATTATTTTCAAGGGATAATATAGATAAATATACAATATTTACCTATGAAGACCCCAGTACTGTGTTAGAAGCCTGGAAGAGGCAACACACACACATACACACACACTCTCTCTCTCTCTCTCTCTCTCTCTCTCTCTCTCTCTCTCTCTCTCACACACACACACACACACACACACACACTCAAACACACAAACCACACACACACATAAACATATCCACATATGCACACTTATAAACGCACACACTCTTACATACATACCATATACATAGTCTTAGTTATTTTATTATTGCTCTGACAAAACACCATGACTGACGCAACTTATAAAGTATTTAATTGAGCATATGGTTTCAGGGACTTAGAAGTTATCATTGACAGAGCAAAGGCATGGTGGTAGAAACAGCTGAAAATTCACATCCTCATCTACAAGCAAAAGTTACACTGGGAATGGCATGAATCTTTGATACCTCAAAGCCAACCTCTTCCAACAAGGTCATACTCCCTAATTCTTTCCAAACTGTTTCTCCAACTGGGGACAAAGAATTGAAGTACATAAGCCTTATGGGAGTCATTCTCCTTGAGACCTCCAGATTTTATGATCAGCATCCCATAGGCTTATGGCCATGTCATAATGCAAAATGCATTTACTCCAACTTCAAAAGTCCCCAACAGTCTTTCAGTCTCAACATTGTTTAAATTTCCAAAGTTCAAAGTCTCTTCTCTGACTCAAGGGAGTTTTTTGGTTGTAACCCATTGTAACCCCAAAACCAAATTACATACTTCCAATGTGCATATATATATATATATATATATATATCCCAAAACAGAACAACGAAGGCATAGTAAAGAAACACTAGACCAAGTGTCTCAGCGTTCTATTGCTGTGAACAAACACCATGACCACAACAATTCTAGTAAAGGAACGTATTTAATTGGGGCTTGCTTACCATTTCAGAGGTTTAGTTCATTATCATCATGTCTGGAAGAATGGCAGCATGCAGATAGACGTGTCACTGGAGAACGAGCTGAGAGTTCTATATCAGGATCCATAGGCATCAGGAAGAAAGACACACACAGACTGGCTTGAGTTTCTGAAACCTCAAAGCCCACCCCAGTGACACAGGTCCTCCAACAAGGCCATACCTACTGCAAGGCCACACCTCCCACCCCAAACCCCGGGCAGTCTCCCTGGTGACTAAGCATTCAAATACATGAGCCTATTGGAAATTCTTATCCAAACCACTATACAATATAAGACTAAAAGCCAGCATCATGGCAAACTCCAAATCCTGTAGCTCTGTGTCTGATGTCAAAGGGCTTGGATCTGACTCTGCCATATCCCACACACACCACACCACATATATACACTACACACAATGCACATACATACTGCTTGTACACACCATACTACATGTACACCAGCATACCATACCACACACTACATAACATACACATATATCACACTATACACACACACACACACACACACACACACACACACACACACACACACACACACACACACACCTCTACTCCATTCCACAAGTAATTATGTTTCATTGCCCTGAATCCTTTAGAGGGCTGTACTTGGTGACAGTATCAGCAAGTCAGAAACATCTAAATTAAGATGTATTAGTAGACATTCAGCCCAAAATTGGAAGATAGCTTTAGCCTATTTATTTCTGTATGTATGCTCAAATAAGCCAATTATTTTCCATATGTAAATTGTAGTTAAGTTCTTGCGGCATCTGTGGCCATAAAGCCAGTATATGTACACACAAGGCTGAAGGCTGCTAGGTTTTGCTCCCTGTCCTCCCTGGGTTTGGAAGACTTCTTTGTATACTCATATATTACTCTAACAAGAGGCTATCAAGCAGCTGTCTTGTTCTTCCTGAATATGGAAAATGCTTACAATCTATCTTTTATGCCGAGAACATTCTGGATGGCACAGCCTGGGCCTATAAGGATGCAGCAGAGAACCAACGGAGGAAGAGTTTTGTGCAATGTCTCCCTTGGAGGTTCTGTAGAGACGGTCATTCCTTTTCTTAGCACATGTTCACAAAAACACAGATTAAAGTTCTGACCAGTCCATGTGGAATCAAGAAGTAGCTGAAAAGATAACTGATTACTGTAAAAATACTTGCAAAACTAAGACACTTTAATTGACTCACTGAGCTTAAGTGATAGTCTCCAGTAGATCACTTTTCCTTTATGAACAAATAACAGAATGGACTTAGTTCCACAATATGACCTCAGGCTTCAGCTTCACCTCAAGAAAGGGCTGTCGTCTTTGCTTCTCTCTAATCTGCACAGTCCCAAATTCAATCTTGTCTTTGTCTTCCCAAGGCACATATTAAGGCTTTGCTGCTGCTGAGCTAAACTGGAGAAATTAGTAGCTAAGAGTCTAATTGAGACAGCACCAGTCTAAAAGAGATCCAAACATAGCTAGGTCCCAACCTGGGAGGTGACTCTATAGGGAGTATTCAAGGGCTAAGGAACATGACACCCACAGCAAGATGTGTGGCGTGAGGATTCCTATGCAGCAGACTATGAATGTCCAATTTGGAAGGCAGACATTGGCATCAGAATCCAGGCACACGAAATTGGCACTGACTGGCAGGAATTCCAGATCAGCATGGCCACCAGGTAACAAGGTTGAAAATCTATGTCAAACAGCAAGCTAGAAGGCCAGATACTAGGAATCCAGAGAACCCGATACTAAGGGGAATCAGCTTCCTCTATCAAAACATTAGTGACTGCATACTTTGCCCTCCTTTTAATGCAATATGGCTACAGGAGATGTAAAACTAGTCCTGTACATGCAAAAATAGTCAATCCTCAAAGACCTTCGTATACATATACATACTATTCACATGAGCCCTCACCACATGAACATCACATACACCACATATAACACACACACACACACACACACACACACACACACACACACACACACATCCAAACACATGCAAACAGACACACACCGTTGAAAAATGTAACATTCAACTTACTGTCTTTCCCTAGTTAGCTAATTATATGAATCAAACATTTAACTGGTGTTCATGTGAACTTTCAAAAGGACAAAGAAATGTAACCCTTCATTTCAGCGAATAGCTATTCATTATAGAAATGGACTCCTGTCTAGAAGGCTGTTTGCTTTCTCTGCAGAGACAAGTGTGACACCTCATGCCGCACAGTTTTGCTATGGGATTTATGTCATCTGCCCTCCTGGTTGTCAGAATAAGATAGATCTCTAGAGACTCAACCCAGCAATGTAAGTTTCCAAATCCTGTGGTGCATAATGGGACACTTGGTGCTTCCTCTAGTGTTACTTTACACTCCTGCTTCCCAATCACCTGAAACCCCCTGACAGGTTTCAAATATACACCATGGAGAGCAAAGGGCGGGAGCAGAATAAAGGGAAAGATGTTCGCTGTAAATCCGTAAAAGCTGTCGTTCTAGCTGTCCCCTATAACGCAAGTTCAAGATTTACCTTGTACACTCATTTCCAAACTGGTAGGACAATTTCCAGATTTACTACTTTATCCAGGATCTTTCCCTCTCAATAGATATGATACCCACAGCTTATAATCTGTGGAAAGTATAATTAAAATAATCCTATTCTTTAAAATCTACCCTATGACATCAGGCCTATAAGAATAACAAAACTGGTTTTTTTGGTTTTTGGTTTTGTTTTTTTTTATATATATATATCTGAGTATTTAATATTTGTAAGCCAAAAGGAAAGCAAAGAACTAGGTGTGCTTGATTATGGATGAATATTCCCCTGGCAGCTAAAAATAAAATACAACATACAAATTATTAGCATTAATTTAACACCATTATCATTTCAGTGGTCACTCTGCCATTGGTGACAAATGCTGAGAGGAGGGATGAGTGCCCACAAGAGCTGGTGGCAAAGCCTGTTCCCGAAGGTCAATGTCTTTTCCCCACTTTGGAATACTACATTTTCCCCCTAAATTGCACAAGTATATAAGTTAATTGTTGCTCACAAAAACAACACCTTTAATTGTATAAACCATTACCAAATAAACAAACAACAATAACAACATCCTAAGATAACCTACAAAGAGAAAAGTTTTCTTTTGGCTTATAGTTTTGGGGTTTCCAGTCCATAGTTAGATGGGCCCATTGCTTTGGGCCTCTGGTGGCTGTGACTGAGGAGAAGGGTGTGGAACATGTGGTAGAATGAACTGTATACTTCATTGCCCGAAAGCAATCAAGGGATGATAGGTCAAAACCCTGCCATCCCCTTTAAGAACACACCTCAAAAGACCTAAAGTCTCTTACTATTCCCAGTCCAAGCTTCCACCACCTTCCAATAGCACCATAGAAGATAAGGCCTTTCATACATGAAACACAAATGTGGGGCATGGGGAGCATCAGAACCCAAACCACAGAGGTCCTCTAGAATATGTCAGTGCAGCTGGAGAAAGTTATAATAAATGCTAGCATTCTGCATCTCTTTCTTTCATACTGTACTAAGGGTACTAAGACTCTGATTCCTAAACCCAAATCATGAGCTAGTTCAAGACCCATCCTCAAACCTGCAGAACCAGAACACTATTGGGTCCAATACAGCCACCAGTTTATCAAATGATTTTGATGAATTATTCATCGTGAAAGTACTGTCTGCACTCTGTGGATAAATTCCAAGTCTGTGTCTATTCCTGATGAGCAGAGAGAGGTAGGAAGCTGGCACAACCAAAGTATGTTCTAAAAAACAGAAAATTTCATTTCCTGGAGATAACTAGTTCCCATTTCCTTTGATTCATTTCATAGTTAATCAAATCGCCCTAGTCACCCAAAACATTTGGTGTCTGCTGTTGTATAACAAATTCTGAAAACTTAAAAGAAAAAAAATTATCTCATGTCATTCCTGAGTGTTAGGAATCAGGCAAACTTGACTGAGTAGTACAGGTTCTGGCTCTGGTCAAAATGTCAATGGGGGCACACCATTGCTTCTGGCATATTCTGTTGGCCAAAGAGAATAACCTTGGTTCAGTGTGGGAAGGGACCATAATGAGTACGGGTAAAGCCAAGGAGTGGGGATCAGTGGGGGCTGTTTGGGGTTGGCTGTTGTGCTGAAACAAGAAATCTCAGGATATTTTCACCTGTTTTCCCCACTGCCATGTACAATACAACCCATTGTTAAGACTCCCCTATTGCAAACCCAGTGTTCCCCAGGCTTGTCTTCTAGTAGTCCAAGTGACGCTGCCCTGAGCACCCTCTGTCCCACTCTTTTCTACACTGCTGAGTTTCTTCAGATACTCCTTCACAAAGCTGAGTAACAAAACTACAAATCAGACCCACTCAAAACACGCTCAACAGGTCTGTTAAGAGCAAAATGAAAAGCCTTTTCCCTGGCATCACGGTCCCCTGTGCCTGGGTCATTTCTCACCTTAACTCTACATCCTCTTTCATCACTACTGGTGGCATATCTCCCCAGGGACCTTCAGGCTCTGTTCCTCTTAGGACTCCTTTCAGATCTTCTATTCCTCTTTCTGCTCCAACAACCAAACCAAACGTTATTTCTTTCTAAACACTCCAGTCAGAATATTTTGTTCCTTTTCAAATCTAGAATTAGTTGCAATTGTAGTTAGCTGTTTCAGATATAATTTTTTTTTTTACAACCAGAGTCTTATCTCACCAGGTGATGGGTTTTAATCTTTTTAATGTAATACAATGTAATACCATGGTTCATCGAAGCATAATTCCAGCAAACCTTTCACATCGAGGAAACAATTCACCCTATTCTCAACAGTATAAAAGGAAGAATCAGGAAGGACTGCAACTGTCTCTTTAAGACACCCCTCCTACCAAGCCTCCACTTAGAAAAACTGCCCTCCACCATTGTTCTCCTTGATGTTTTCATTTGAAAGGCTTTCCAAGGACAGAAGATGATCTTTTCTGTAATGCAGAGTGCAGGGTGTATACATGGAGATTGAAATAGCAAGGACAGGTCCTAGCTAGGGAAACTATCAACTAGGTTGATGGGAAGCCTCAGGGGATATCCTGAGAAGTTAACCCCCTGAGGGTTTTATCTGGGGATTAGCCTCAGAAGTAAACAACTAAAGGTTATTTGGATAAATTGATAGGGGATATGATCAAAGCAAGTAGTAATGGTGGTAAATTTGCTCTTTAGTGACAGACAAAATGAAAGACGTTTCTAGAAGACAGGTAAGACAAGGCATACAGTTTGATAGTGACATAAGAGTGAAGGGCTCACTGATGCTCAGGTAAAGACTTTGTGCCTGTGAACCTGGACAGATGTGCAATAGTCAGCAAGAGAGACATCTGGGAGCTTTAACTTTACACAGCTTGGTACCAGCATCAGTGCTGAGTTAGAAGACAACCAATTCTGTGGCGGGACCACAGGGGCTCTCAGGAAATTACACTGACCTTTTAGGATAAATGAATAGGCTCAAAATTAGATTCTTACACCAACTGACTAAAGGGAAAAGCTATTAAACTGTCAGACCAGAGCTCGGAGTGGTTTTTTATGAATTAGCATGATTCATCTTTCCAGGGAAAGGATCTGAACAAGAATCATTTCCACTGCTTCTCTGGTGCTTCCAAAGAATCAGACATTGGTTGGAGCATTAGAGCCTAAATGACTCACAGTGGAGATCAGACTGGACATCTAAACACCAAGCACATACATACTCCTGCCATCTGATTACAGCATCCGTCCAAACAGCAAGCAGTTTTCCTAAATCCATTTGGTCTTTCTGGTAAATATTTAAAATGTCATCTTATTGGTGACATTAGTGATTTAGATATACAGAATATAGTCACATATGAAAGAAAATCTAACCAACCCTGGGCAACTGGTATCCCTTGTGGTGGCTTGACATAGGACCGTGGTTAGTGAAATTAAAGTGGCACTCTTAGATCTGAGTATTGCACTTGAGTATTGACTGAGAAACAGCCAGTGAAATACACAATAAACAGAGAGAGCTTTTGTAAACATTAGTACTTGGACACTCTTAAAAAGGGCAAGTATTGACTCTAGAGCTAGGACTATTCCTCAGTCCTTAGGCACAAAACCTGCCCACAGAGAGCTGGCCTGACAGGAGCTCTCTTACTCATAAGCCCACAGCTTCCAGGTGGGACCCTACTTTCTCTCCACTGACTGTTCAAGGAGAGACCCATTGGGAGGTCACAGAGCTTGGAAGACACAGGGCAGCCTGAAATGGGACCCTTCCCTAACCAAAACAAAGAGATGGCCATAAACATACAAGACGCCTACAGAACTCCAAACAGATTGGACCAGAAAAGAAATTCCTCCTATCACATAATAGTCAAAACATCAAATACACAAAACAAAGAGAGAATATTAAAAGCAGTAAGGGGAAAAGGTCAAGTAACATATGAAGGCAGACCTATCAGAATTATGCCAGACTTACCAGAGACTATGAAAGCCAGAAGATCCTGGACAGATGCCATACAGACCCTAGGAGAACACAAATGCCAGGTCTGGCTACTATATCCATCAAAACTCCCAGTTAACATAGATGGAGAAACCAAGATATTCCATGACAAAACCAAATTTACACAATGTCTTTCCACAATCCAGCCATGCAAGGGATAATAGGTAGAAAACTCCAACACAAGGAGGGAAACTACACCCTAGAAAAAGCAAGAAAGAAATGTAATTGCAACAAACCCAAAAGAAGATACCCACTAACAACAAAAATAAGAGGAAACAACAATCATTCTACCTTAATATCTCTCAACATCAATTCTACCCTAACAATGAAAATAACAGGAAGCGACAATCATTATTCCTTAATATCTCTCAACATCAACAACCAAAAACCCAATAAAAAGATATAGACTAACAGACTGGATATGCAAACAGGACCCAGCATTTTGCTGGATAAAGGAAGCCCACCTCAGTGAAAAAGACAGAAACTACCTAAGAGTAAAAGGCCGGGAAAATTCTTTCCAAGCAAGTGGTCCCAAGAAACAAGCTGGAGTAGCCATTCTAATACTAAATAAAATCGACTTTCAATTAAAAGTTATCAAAAGGTAAGGAAGGACACTTCATACTCATCAAAGAAAAAAATCTACCAAGATGAACTCTCAATTCTGAACATCTATGCTCCAAAGACAAGGGCACCCATATTCATAAAAGAAACTTTACTAAAGCTCAAAGCACACATTGCACATCAAACAATAATAGTGGGAGACTTCAACACCCCACTCATCAATGGACAGATCATGGAAACAGAAACTAAACAGAGACACAGTGAAACTAACAGTAGTTATGAACCGAATGGATTTAGCAGATAGTTGTAGAATATTTCATCCTAAAACAAAAGAATATACCTTCTTCTCACCACTTCATGGTACCTTCTCCAAAACTGACCATATAATTGGTCACAAAACAGGCCTCAATAGATACAAAGAAATTGAAATAATCCCATGCATCCTATCAGATCACCATTGACAAAGGCTGGTTTTCAATAACAACAAAAACAACAGAAAGCCCACATATATATGGAAGCTGAACAATGCTCTACTCAACATCAACTTGGTCAAAGAAGAAATAAAGAAAAAAATTAAAGACTTTTTAGAATTTAATGAAAATGAAGGCACAACATACCCAAACTTATGGGATACAGTGAAAGCAGTGCACAGCTGAAGACTCATAGCTCTGAGTGTGTGCAAAAAGAAATTGGAGAGAGCATACACTAGCAGCTTGACAATGCACTTGAAAGCTCTAGAACAAAAAGAAGCAAATTCACCCAAGAGGAGTAGATGGCAGGAAATAATCAAACTCAGAGCTAAAATCAATCAAGTAGAAACAAAAAGAACTATACAAAAAATCAACAAAACCAGGAGCTGGTTCTTTGAGAAAATCAACAAGATAGATAAACCCTTAGCCAGACTAACCAGAGGTCACAGAGACAGTATTCAAATTAACAAACACAGAAATGAAAAGGAAGACATAACTACAGATTCAGAGGAAATTCAAAAAAATCATCAGATCCTACTACAAAAGCCTATATTCAACAAAACTTGAAAATCTGGAGGAAATGGACAACTTCCTAGACAGATACCAGGTACAACAGTTAAATCAGGAACAGATAAACCATTTAAATAACCCCATAACCCCTAAAGAAATAGAAAGAGTCATTAAAAGTCTCCCAACCATAAAAATCCCAGGACCAGATGGGTTTAGTGCAGAATTCTATCAGACCTTCAAAGAAGACCTAATACCTATACTCTTCAAACTATTCCACAAAATAGAAACAGAAGGAATGCTACCCTATTTGTTCTTTGAAGCCACAATTACGCTTATACCTAAACAACACGAAGACCCTACAAAGAAAGAGTGCTTCAGACTAATTTCACTTATGAATTTCAATGCAAAAATACTTAATAAAATTGCAAACCAAATCAAAGAACACATCAAAACGATCATTCACAATAATCAAGTAGGCTTCATCCCAGGGATGCAAGAATGGTTCAATGTGTGGAAATCCATCAATATAATCCACTATATAAACAACTCAAAGAAAAAAGCCACATGATCATCTCATTAGATGCTGAGAAAGCATCACACAGAATTCGACACCCCATCATGATAAAAGTCTTAGAAAGATCAGGAATTCAATGCTCACACCTAAACATAGTAGAAGCAATATACAGCAAACCAGTAGCCAACACCAAACTAATTCAAGAGTAACTTGAAGCAATCCCACTAAAATCAGGGACTATTTAAGGCTACCCACTCTCTCCTTACCTATTCAATATAGTATTTAAAATCCTAGCCAGAGCAATTAGACAACAAAAAGAGGTCAAAGGAATACATATTGGAAAGGAAGAAGTCAAAATATCACTATTTGCAGATGATATGATAGTATACTTAAGTGACCCCAAAAATTCCACCAGAGAACTTCTACAGCTGATAAACAACTTCAGCAAAGTGACTGGGTATAAAATTAAAACAAATCAGTAGCCTTCCTCTACTTAAAGGATAAACAGGCTGAAAAGGAAATTAGGGAAATGATACCCTTCACAATAGCCATAAATAATATAAAATATCTTGGTATTACTCTAACAAAGCAAGGGAAAGATCTATATGTTAAGAACTTTAAGTCTTTGAAGAAAGAAACTGAAGATCTCAGAAGATAGAAAGATCTTCCATGCTCATGGATTGGGAGGCCATCTTAATATAGTAAAATGGCCATCTTGCCAAAAGCAACCTACAGATTCAATGCAATCCCTATCAAAATTCCAACTCAATTCTTCATAGAGTTAGAAAGAGCAACTTTTAGATTCATTTAGAATTACCAAAAACCCAGGATAGCAAAAACTTCTCAATAGTAAAAGGACTTCTGGGGGAATCACTATCCCTAACCTCAAGCTATATCACAGAGCAATCATGACAAAACAAACAAACAAACAAAAAAAAAAACACTGCATGATATTTGTACAGAGACAGGCAGGTAGATCAATGGAATAGAACTAAAGACACAGAAATGAACCCACACACTTATAGTCACTTGATCTTTGTCAAAGGAGCTAAAACAATCCAATTGAAAAAAGATAGCATTTTTAACAAATGGTTCAGGTTCAATTGGAGGTCAGCATATAGAAGAATGCAAATAGATCCATTCTTGTCTCCTTGTACAAAGCTCAAGTCCAAGTGGATCAAAGACCTCCACATAAAACCAGATACACTCAAACTAATAGAAGAGAAAGAAGGGAAGAGCCTCACATAGACACAGGGGAAACTTTCCTGAACAGAACACCAATGGCTTATGCTTCAAGATTAACAATCGACAAATGGGACCTCATAAAACTGCAAAGCTTCTTCTGTAAGGCACTGTCAATAGGACAAAACAGCAACCAACACATTAGGAAAAGGTCTTTCATATCCTATATCCGATAGAGTGCTAATATCTAATATATTCAAAGAACTCAAGAAGTTAAGACTCCAGAGAATCAAATAATCCTATGAAAAAATGAGCTACAGAGCTAAACAAAGAATTCTCAACTGAGGAATACTGAATGGCTGAGAAGCACCTAAAGAAATGTTCATCATCCTTACTCATCAGAGAAAATGCAAATCAAAACAACCCTGAGATTTCACCTCACACCCTCAGAACGGCTAAAATCAAAAACTTAGGTAACAGTAGATGGTGGTGAGAATATGGAGAAAGAGGAACATTCCTCCATTGTTGGTGGGATTACAAGCTGGTACAACCACTCTGGAAATCAGTCTGGAGGTTCCTCAGAAAATTGGACATTGAACTACCTGAGGACCCAGCTATACCTCTCTTGGGCATATACCCAAAAGATGCTCCAAAATATAACAAGGACACATGCTCCACTATGTTCATAGCAGCCTTATTTATAAGAGCCAGAAGCTGGAAAGAACTCAGATGCCCTTCAACAGAGGAATGGATACAGAAAATGTGGTACATCTACACAATGGAGTACTACTCAGCTATTAAAAACAATGACTTCATGAAATTCTTAGGCAAATGGATTGAACTAGAAAATATCATCCTAAGTCCTCACTTAGAACCCCATCACAAAAGAACACACATGGTGTGCACTCACTGATAAGTGGATATTAGCCCAAAAGCTTGGAATACCTAAGAAAAAATTCACAGATCATATGAAGCACAAGAAGAAGGCAGACCAAAATGTGGATACTTCAGTCCTTCTTAGAAGGGAGCACAAAATCACAGGAGGAAAATACAGGGACAAAGAGTGGAGCAAGGTCTGAAGAAAAGGTCATCTAGAGACTGCCCCACCTGGTGATCCATCCCATATGTAGCCACCAAAGCCAATCACTATTGCTGATGCCAAGAAGTGCTTGCTGATAAAAGCCTGATCTGGATGTCTCCTGAGAGGCTCTGCGAGCCTTAATAATACAGATGAGGATGGTTATTGGACTGAACAAGGGGACTGCAATGTAGGAGTAAGAGAAAAGACTGAAGGGTTTTGCAACTACATAGAAATAATAACAATATCAATCAACCAGACCCATCAGAGCTCCCAGGGACTAAACCACCAACCAATGAGTACACATGGAGGGATCCATGACTCCAGCAGCATATGTAGCAGAGGATGGCATTATTTGGCATCAATAGGAGGAATAACCCTTGGTCTGGTGAAGGCTCATTTCCCCTGTGTAGGGGAATGCCAGGGCGTTTAGGTGGAAGTGGGCGGGAGGGAGTAGGAGCATCTTCGTAGAAACAGGGGGAGACCAGGGAAAAGGGATAACATTTGAAATGTAAATACATAAAACATCCAAGAAAAATAAAATTTTTTTAAAAAGGGCAAGTACTTTCTCGACCCCGGACATAGACACTGTTAATTCTATCGTTTATACTGTTGTCTGGCTTCTGTTCTGAAGCACACCAACCAGGAGTATTGGAATGACTATCCAGAAGATAAGATCGCTGAGTTGATCTAAGAGGACAAGTAGCACACAGCTTATCCCCACTCCACCCCTCACCCCTGAGGTTCTCCAGAGGAGTTCGTAAGACAGAGCAGACATTCCTAAGACAACCTTCAAGCCCCCAGTCTCCATGTCCCATTCCCTGACTGCAAGCCTCCTGTCTTGCTACTCACCCTCCCTCCAGGTCACTGACCGTAAGTCACACACAGGCCAAACATCGAGGAATGTGCCACAGCACAAAGTTTCCCTTCCTAAACTGAGGAACAGTTTGGGCTGCCATCTCATGCTGAATCACACTCTTCCTCTGCCGGGCTCCCAGAGTCCTGGCACTCTAAGGGGCAGAAGCCACCATCAGTCTTTTTTTAAAGCATTTCCAGCTGGCATCGCAGCTCTCAAGCACCCTCCTTTCCTGTAGGCTCTATCGAGTCTGGGAAGCACAAACCATAAACACCTGGCTGCAAATCGTCCTGGCATCTGTTTGGAGAGAGCACAGCTTAAGAGAGAAGCCTTTCTTTTTCTTTCTTTCTTTTTTTTTTTTAATCTTTATTAACTTGAGTATTTCTTATTTACATTTCGATTATCATTCCCCTTCCCGGTTTCCGGGTCAACATCCCCCTAACTCCTCCCCCTCCCCTTCTATATGGGTGCTCCCCTCCCCATCCTCCCACCATTACCACCCCCCCCCCGCAACAGTCTAGTTCACTGGGGGTTCAGTCTTGGCAGGACCAAGGGCTTCCCCTTCCACTGGTGCTCTTACTAGGATATTCATTGCTACCTATGAGGTCAGAGTCCAGGGTCAGTCCATGTATAGTCTTTGGGTAGTGGCTTAGTCGCTGGAAGCTCTGGTTGCTTGGCATTGTTGTACATATGGGGTCTCGAGCCCCTTCAAGCTCTTCCAGTTCTTTCTCTGATTCCTTCAACGGGGGTCCCGTTCTCAGTTCAGTGGATTGCTACTGACATTCGCCTATGTATTTGCTGTATTCTGGCTGTGTCTCTCAGGAGCGATCTACATCTGGCTCCTGTCAGCCTGCACTTCTTTGCTTCATCCATCTTATCTAATTGGGTGGCTGTATATGTATGGGCCACATGTGGGGCAGGCTCTGAATGGGTGTTCCTTCTGCCTCTGTTCTAAACTTTGCCTCCCTATTCCCTGCCAAGGGTTTTCTTGTTCCCCTTTTAAAGAAGGAGTGAAGCATTCCCATTTTGGTCATCCTTCTTGAGTTTCATGTGTTCTGTGCATCTAGGATAATTCGATCATTTGGGCTAATATCCACTTATCAGTCAGTGAGTGCATACCATGTGTGTTTTTCTGTGATTGGGTTACCTCACTCAGGATATTTTCCAGTTCCATCCATTTGCCTGTGAATTTCATAAAGTCATTGTTTTTGATAGCTGAATAATATCCCATTGTGTAGATGTACCACATTTTCTGTATCCATACCTCTGTTGAAGGGCATCTGGGTTCTTTCCAGGATAGGAGCCTTTCTTAGGTCCACTCCATTTCCTACATTCAGTTCATGCTCTGGTGGGATCCAGAACATTCTTCAGCCCCATCTGTACCACTTTCATCTCAAGCATCTCACCTACCTCTTTTTCTAGCTTAGATGTCACTCTCCAACGAATGCCTGTTCTGGGGGACAACTATCCCATGCTTTCATGGAAATAAGTTCCCTTTGTCCAAAGGACTCCTGTATACATTCGTCTGTGCATCCAACCCAGGTCCATTTTCTCTGCTTTGTCATGACCTCACTCTTCTCTGTTCTGTTCTCAACTCCACTGACATCCAGCATGAAGCACCTACCCTAGCTCAGATTTAAAACTCCATGAATTGACTAATAATTGTTGGAGAATGAATGGCCTTTGCTATCTAAATCTTAAGTCATCTTCCTGACAACAAAAGTTCCCATTTTCTGGTGACTCCTCTTCACAATGAGGTTCAAACGCACATGTAGTGAGCAATGGTCACTGTCATAACCAAGGCCATTTGTATTGTAAATCTTTCCAAGGCTAATCTTACAAACATGCCACATCTGAACACTGGTATAGGGAAATTCCTACCACTTCAGCACTGCGCTTTCCCCGGTGGGAACATCAAATGGTTAATGGGCAGTAATCAGAAAATGATTTTGAGTTGAAATCAGTGTCAGTATTTCATTATAGCTGTTTCAAGGTTTGGTCGTGAAACAGAAGGAGACTGATTTCTAAAATGAGGAGGAAATGCACTCTGTTTATTTCTATTTTCAGAAGATTTTTGTTTCAGAAATTATTTTTAGTGTTGGTAAATTATGCTAATTGAGACAACCAAAAACTAATATATTTGGAACTGTGGGAACACATTTTGCTAATGGATAATTACTTGTTAAACAAGTTTAAAATTAGACTTATGTCTTTTAATATTGTTTGTTTACTTAGTAGGAGAAAACCACCCTTAAGGCCAAGCTGAGCAGAGAGAAAGGACTCAGCATCTACCAATGCTCATTGATACTCATGAAGCGAGGTGGTGGTCCTCAAGGATTCTTACATCTGGCCGAGGATGCGAAGAGAATTGGCCAGATCCCTCAGCCACAATCAGGCCTGGCACTTCCAGGGGTTACAGCATTCTGCTGAGTATAACTTCACAGATCACTTGTACCTGGTAAGAACACTGGGACATTGATGGATCATGGCAAACGTAGACCGCTTCCATGCCATGTCTGATCTTGGACAAAACAACAGGTCTGCTAAAACCACCAGAATCCCTGAACCTGCCTCCTCCCGGCTGAGGCAGAATTCCTCCTCCCTGCCAGCTACAGCTGCAGGGTGACTTCCTGCCTCTACTGTTTGCATAAGGTTATTGAAGACCCCAAGTGGCAGAATTCCTCAAAGGGCCCAGTGCAGAGGGGAGATCCTTGAGCTTTCCCTGAGTCATCCAGCCCAAACCCATATTCTAACACACTCTAACACTATTTTATTGAGCCACCAACACTTGCCCACAGTGTGTGTTCTACCTTACCTCATTGAACCAAGTCAGTAAATCCTGTCCTGCTAAACCACTGATGTATTTGTCTGACTGGAAGCCATAGACAGGTGTCAAGAGATAAAAATGCAAACTCTAGGGAGCTATGTAGAAATAAATTGGTCAATAGCTATATATATATATATAGTAATAAATTATTATATGCATATAAAGAATATATGTGTATAAATAAATTACAGAATTATTATACATGTATATATAACATGTATATATATCACAGTCAAATATATATATATATATCAGTAAATTTTTTAATAATGGCTATTGGCCTATTTATTATATACCTCTCTAAAGTTTACATCTTTTTATATGTGCATGTGTGAATATATGTACATATGTATACAGTATGATTATTGGCTTGGCATTACAGCAAAGGTGTAGAAATATATATACATATGCACATATTTATATACATATGTATATATGTGTATATATACATATATATTTCCACACCTTTGCCATAATGCCAAGCCAATAATTTCACATTGTAGTAAGCATTTTTGGGTGAAATTAGTCAAGAACCAAGTCGCTTCTGTAGCTCAGGTGGAAATGATATCTGACAGAAAATCAAAATTCATAGAAAATTAGACATAGAAGGAAATAGAGATTGGCTTTTTGTGTAGCCATTCTCAAAAGTGCCACTGGAAAGTGTCCCGGGATATACAGGCTCAGGTGGGCCCTGAGGTCAAAGCAGGTGCTCTTCAAAAGTTAGATGAAGGAAGCTCAGGACAGAAGAAGCACCGCAGGTAAGACGCACGATCAGGATAGTGAAGATGCCAGCTTCCTTGCGTAGGTCTTTATTTAAGTAGCCTATGCGTTCCTTCCTAGTGGGCCATTAAATTGCACCTGACTTACTTTAATTGCATGTGGACCTTTATTGTGAAGCTGGGGGTCAAACACAGGGCTTTGTGCACACCAGGTTCATTAGCAACATTGTAACCGTTCTGACTTACACCTGATCAAAGCAGTATCGTGCTGCCTCTGCAGTGGGGTGCAGGGAGGACACAGAGACAGACAGAGAGACAGATCAGAGACAGAGAGAGATGAAAGAGAGGGAGAGAGAGATGAGGGGCAACTCACATTTCTAATGGGTCTTCCCACTTGTTGACCTCTTCTGGAAACACCCCTCTAAATGACTTTAAATCCTGTGGATCAGACACTCAGTACTAGACAAGTGCTCTGAGTACCTCTGAATGCGTTCCTAGCCTTCTTTTACATATCTTTAAAGGCACTGTCATGCAGGTCTGAGTCTTAATTTTTACCTAGAAAGTTTCAGAATTACATGCAACATTCTTATGCAATGTGTTTTAAGGAGATAGATACTAATAAGAAATGATTTAAGCACTTACCGTATAAAAGCATTGTATTTGAATGCATAATTAAGTCTGTATTAACTTGTTTATAACTCTAGTAAAGGGGTTAGTAATTCAGACTTTACCTCATAAATATTTCTTTTTTTATTTGCTTGATTTGGCCGTGCTACCTAGGCAGGTGGAGATGGGGGTGGGGGGCGAGGGCACAATTAAGAAGTGATTTGCACTCAAATCTCCCATAATGTTATCATAACCCAAGCTTAGTTATGAATGAGACCATCTTGGAGACCACATCAGAGTGTCGATTTTGAAATCAGCAGAATTTCCTTTCAGATTGAGTCTGAAAAGGCCGTCTGAAGGGAGAGATGAACAAACCACAGGAGAAGCCATGCACAGATCTCAAGGATGCTGGAGAACTTGGCATAGAACATGGATGTGCTCCTTAAGTGGAGAACAGATGGAGAACTACCAAAGCGCTCATCCTGGAGAGCCTGTTGAGAGAGGCTGACTACAATACTGGAATGGGGTCATCCAAATAACAAGAATTTGTTCTTCATGGGTTTGGAGCCTGGATGGTCAAAGATCAACAGAAGTGTGGTTGGGTTTATGGTAAGGACTCTGTTCTTTGCTTATAAACAGTCACAATCCTGTCATGTTTTCTGTGGCCCATGGCTAAGAGACAAATCCCGTGACAGGCTCCCTTCACCACGACCCTATTTAAACCCAGCTACCTCCAAAAGTACCTATCTCCAAATACTATTACCTTACCTGTGGCTAGGGCATCAGCCTATGAACTGAGGGGTAACACAGTCAACCTATAGTAGATTTTATGATATAAGCCAAACGACAATGACAACTTTGAAACTAAAATCCTAAAGCCGAGTCTTATGCATAGCAGCCTAACTTAAACAGGTAGAGTGGATCAGAAGAATCCAGTCAATCTCCGCTACAGAGCTTCAACCTAGGGGAATCAAACTTCAGAACAACCTACAGCATCATATTATCTGTAAAGACAAAGCTACTGATGGAATGTCTTCTTGTGTGTTTTCTAGCGTAATAGATGTTATGATTAGTTCTCCATAAATTCGTTGGTAAATTTCTTACAAGCTAAGTTCCTGGGTTGGGTAGCTTGCATATGCTGATGGTCTATGGTGCACATTGCCAGTGTGCTCGTGAGACAGCTGTAGCAGGGCACAGTCTTTCCATTCACATTCTGATGCCTGCTTCCCCGTAACCCTTCTACCTCGCTTTATCATTCATTTTCATATAGACTAGACAGTGGGAGAAATACTCACATGCTATTGTGGAAAACTGTATTTCTTGCTCACTGGCCAGACCGAAAATATTTTTTATTAGTTACATATATTTATATAACATAAATTGTATTTAAAATATAAATTATGCATATTTATTATTATGCATTTTTATTCGCTAGCCACTCTATATTTAAATGTATTTATTCAAATACTCAGTCTTTGCATGTATGATTATATTTGCTTTTTATATGATTTTTATGCAACTGTCTCCCACTTTGAATCCTGATGCTGGTATTTTAGAAGCATGCAGGAATTCAAATGCTTAGTCTCCAGTTACAGCTGCTGTCTTAGATCAGTGAAATTTCACATAAAATATTTCAGTTTATTAAGTCATCTGTGAGAATGTGTGTGTGGTGTTATCCTTAAGGCAGAATGTGACTATTAGTTTCAACCATTTGAATCTATTTTAATAAATCTAAAGGTATCCTATGCAAATAGCAAAACAGGACAGAGTTTCCATAGAAACAAGAACTAATTATTAAGGAGGAATAAGCTAGGCAAGAGTTGGTCCCCTCAGTCCCTCATTTGAAGCCTGTGCCTTGAGTAAGTCCTGGCATGGTGCTATTGTTTAATTCCCACACTAAAACTAAAACAGCAACAAAAGTATGGGGGGGGGGTATGGTTTCATTTTTCAACTTCGAAATTTTTTATTTTAAAGCACACTTTTCCTAGTGAGTCAGTTTCCACATTCCTTTGCATTATCAAATGGAAAAGGCTCCTTGTAGGATGACATCATTATGCAACAAGGCGGGTCCAGGATAAGACATAGCCTATCATTGGATGAGAAGGAAGGGTAGACAGGGAAAAGTCTAGGAAGTGGGGAGGAAGAGGAAGAGCAAGGGAAGGAAGAGGGAGACAGAAAAGGAGGATGATTCCGATCCAAGTGGTCTAGGTCAATTTTTATCTTGTCTAGGAGGGCGGTTTCTATCTTTATTAATGGGCAGTGAATTTATTCTGTAGATGTATTGCAGATTGAGAATTTAACATACAGATATAATTGTTAAACTACAAGTTTTACCAGGCTGCAGGGGATGTGAGCAAAGTTCCCAGCAGGCAGAGAGACAACCTGTCTCAGTTTCGGAAGCCAGGCTAGGCTAAAGAATGCCTGGGGCTAGCGTGGCATGGTGCTACACTAGAACAGCCCTTGGAATGAGACGTGTGTGTCAGGGGTGGTAACAGCCCACCAAGGGGACAGTGTGTGAAAACCGCTGGCAGAGAAACAGCTAGAGCGTTCGGCTCCCACGGAACCACGTGGAGTGGGAACGCACAGGTACCAGTAGCCACCGATCTGTCGGGGACGGACGCCGAACTAAGCAAAGCTAGAGCCCTGCCCTGAGCAGATTCCTGAGAAGGGCTTGAGCTTTTCAAAGAACTTGTCCCAGAAGACTGTTGCCTCTTTGTCTAAGGAGGATATCTTGCAGTTTAATGATTCACCTTATGCCCTTGGGCACTTCCCAGTACTCCCCCCGCCCTAAGCTTCAGTTCCTGCTTCAATTCCTGCTTCAGAGCTTTAAATGCTGTACATTCCTCTCAATAAACGAGACCTTGACAACAGAACCTTGCTTGGTCTCCTTCTTTTCTCCCCAACTTGACTCTCAGGTAGTGCCTCCTCGGGGCCCTGAATAACTGAATCTGCTGGATAGGTCAAGTGGCACCTGAGCAGGGACCTGAAGCACGGCCAACTACCAGACGACGGAGACAAGAGATCCACGGAAAAACTGAGGACTCTTCAGGTCGCATTGCTCGTGCGTTGCTGGAGAGGGAGGTAAGACAGGGCCCCCAAATAATTGTCATCCCATTGTCATGGGGAAGGTATTGTCTAAGGAAGCTTGTTTCATAGGAGAGATCAAGTGCTCACTCAGGGAGAGAGGAATAAGAGTTAAGAAGAAGGATCTCTTTAAATTTTTTTGTCTTTGTGTCAGAAACTTGTCCTTGGTTTATTGTTGAAGGACCAGAAATTAGCTCCTATAGTTGGGACAAGGTTGGAAAGTGTTGAAATGACTTATTGTAAGAAAAAGGATCTGAGGCGGTTCCGATTCAGGAGATAGCTTCTGTGTCTTTGTGTCTTTGTGTTTTGTGCCGGCTAAACTCTGGGTCTGTATTTACTACTCTGGGTCTGTATTTGCTCGTGAGTTCTGGAGTTCTGGTTTTGCAGTTGCTCCCATCTCGGGCTGAGAGGGGGCCCATGTCTCAGGAGAGACGCGAATGTGAGCGGTAGATGTGCCAGGGGCTCACCGATTGCGCTGCCCTGGGAGACGTCCCAGGAGGTGAGAAGGGACCCCAGGGACGCCTGGGAGATTCCCGTCTGGGTGACGGTGAGGATTCGGCAATTCTCATGGATTGGAGAAAAGACCTGCCTTTCCGGCTGTCTGTATTTCCAGAGTGGTCTTTGTCTGTGTGTCTTAGGTCTTGGTTTTGTGTTACTTGTGACTTTGACAATGAGAAGATTCTGGTTGGGAAGGAGGAGTGATGTGGAACCTACTCCCCTTCATCAGTCTTTGGTGAGCTCATGGAAGCGCCCATCTGAATCAGTTCGGTTTTGTGGCAATCTTGCGGTGGCCACTTGTTTTTTGTTTTTGTGCTCCTTTTTTTTTTTTTTTTTTTTTTTTTTTTTCTTTTTTTTTTTTTTTTTTTTTTGGTCTGTTAATCTTTTGATTGTCTTTCTGTGTGACTGAATGCTTTTGCCCTCTTCGGCGGACCTCTATTTACTGGACTCTCTTCTTGTTTTCTCACCATCCCACTTGAGATGCTTGTTAGTAGCTGTTACAGGAAATCTATAATGCTCACTTGAGGAGTATGCTTTAGAAACAAGAATTTCATGTTTGCCCTGTGTTCCATTGGGATAGGTGTAGGGATAGGCTTGATTTCCATTACAAATGATGTAACATTGCATACGTTAGTACTCCTAACACTTCTTGGGACTGTGCCTCAGGGATCACAACCTGTATAAGGTTAGAAGTTCTAAAAGACAGTCATGACCTTGGTGTATAGGTTCAGATAGTGTCCAGATTGGAATTCTGATGCTAAAGACTTAGTAAGACACAAAAGAGAGTTGAGAATTACTTAGGGCTATCCTAAAGCTGAGTCTAGTTGCTGCAAGGGCAGCTACAAGGACATCTGCTGTTGCCCTGCAACACAAGGCTTATGAAGAATTCAGAACTGCCATTGACTTAGATATAAAAAGAGTAAAAAAGACTTTTTAGCAAACCTCCAAGAATCCCTAACCTCCATCTCAGAGGTAGTCCTTCAGAATAAGAGATGATTAGACCTGATATTCCTTAAAGAAGGAGGTTTGTGTGCTACACTAAAGAAAGAATGTTGCTTCTATGCAGACCATTCAGGAGTAATTAAAGACTCCATAAGTAAACTTTAAAAAAGGTTAGACAAAAGACAGAGAGACAGAGACCATAAGGGATGGTTCGAGAACTGGTTTAGTAGATCTCCTTGGATGACTACTCTGATATCTTCCCTTATGGGACCCTTCTTAATTTTTCTTCTGTTTCTGATTATAAGTCCATGTGTGTTAAATAAGCTAGTTACCTTCATTAGAAAAAGAATGAGTGCTGTTCAAATTTTGATGTTATGTCAGCAATATCATGTTTTAATTTAGTTCTATGATTAGAACTAGCCACTAGAAGAAGTGGGGAATGAAAGGTAGAAGTTTTAAGGTTGCCCCCCCAACCCCCAGTCAAAGGTTCAGAGTAGAAGAAAAAAAATTGGTTAGGCCCTGTTATGTTCCAGGAAGTTTCTCCTAGGACCATAGAATGGGTAATTTACATCAGCCGGTTCGACAACTCTCTCCCAGGAACTAGCTGACCATAAAGTTAGATTAAAATCTTAGAGAACAATCTTGAGAAGCAGGAAGCTTCTCCCAGGAACTAGCAGACCATAAAGTTAAACAATCTTGAGAAGCAGGAAGCTTCTCCTAGGAACTAGCAGACCTTAAAGTTAATCTTGAGAAAAAGGAAGCTCCTCCTTGTGATTTTTCACTGGTATTCTCGACATTTTCCAATGATGTCCTTCCTACCCCCTTTTCCCCAACAGTAGTTTTTTTGGCAGCAATATCCTCTTTACTGGATACATTTACCCACCTCCTCAGCTAGGGTCCTTCCCACCTATCCCTTGCTGGTGGCACAAATCATACGTCTTGGAAGAGAACAGTCCCATAAGCTCTTTGGAAGGGACCCCAATGCTTTAATATTTCCCTATAGTCCCTCCCAGGTCTCTTGACTCAGTCAACAGGTAGACAAATGGACAGTTAGCTGCATTGCCTTTCAGGGTAAGATAGATAATCATTATCCCTTAGATAAGTTGATACAGCTTTCCAAAGGTAACAAGTGATCACCCTATGTCGGGAGTCCACCTTGTCTTTACAGACAGCTCCTCTAATGGACAAGCCACATTTTCCATTGATGGTCAAATACAACAGTTCTCTATTCCTTTAGATTCCGCTCAGCTGGTAGAGCTTCAAGCTATCCTCGCAGTATTTCATGCACTGCCTGATGCACCCTTTAATCTATATACAGATAGCTCATATCTTGCCTTTTCTATCCCCCTGTTAGAAACAGTGCCCTATATTTGGCCTACCACCAATGCTGCCCCCCTGTTTGCCACCTTACAAAAGTATATTCAGAGGCGTTCTTGCCCCTTCTTTTTGGGACACATCCAAGCACATACCGGATTGCCAGGCCCCTTGGTCGATGGTAATGATGCCGTTGATCACCTCACCCGCTCGTGGCCTTGGGCCAGGGAGCCTTCTCTACGCCCCTTACACTTGCCCAAAAAGCACATGACTTACATCACCTTAATACACAAACCCTTAGGATTAAATATAAGATCACCGGTGAACAGGCTCGCCAAATAGTCTGTAATTACAAAGGCTGCATGACCCTACTACCTGACCTTCATCTGGGGGTCAAACCCCGTGGATTGGTCCCTGGAGAGCTCTGGCAAATGGATGTCACCCATCTTCCCTCCTTTGGTAAATTAAAATATATTCATGTCACCATTGATACCCTTAGCAACTTTATCTATGCATCCCTGCAGACAGGGGAGGCCACCAAACATGTTATAAGTCATGTTCTGGCTTGCCTCACAGTTTTACCTCAACCTAAGATTGTTAAAACAGATAATGGACCTGGATATACTAGTTCTAATTTTAAAGACTTTTGTTCCCAACTCAGGATTAAACATGTCACGAGCATTCCTTATAATCCTAGCAACAGAGTATAGTTGAAAGAGCTCACCAAACCCTTAAAAATATGATCCATAAATTACAGTCAAATGGGGGAATATTATTCCCCCTCCCCGGTAATCACAAAAATTTATAAATCATGCACTCTTTGTCCTTAACTACCTTGTCATGGACAAGGATGGAAAAACTGCAGCAGACCACCTGTGGCACCCCCATAATTCTTATGATTATGCACGAGTCCTATGGAAGGACCCATTAACATCCCAATGATATGGCCCTGATCTGCTCCTCATTTGGCGACATGAATCAGCCTGCATTTATGATTCAAAGACTGGGGGCACCCGTTGGCTACCGAGCGCCTTGTTAAGGCCTTTAACCCACCCAGGGGACAACCCTGAGGAAAAGTCTAACTATGCTTAATTACAGATCATGCTGACCATGTTCTCCTTCATCTGGATCCTTGGAAGCATCATCACGTCTGCCCTTGCTACATCGCCTCACCAGATCTTCAACTATACCTGGGTGATTCTTAATGGTGCCAGAGATGTGGTGTCTGTCAACTCCACCACCGCTGCACGAGTTGCCTGGCCCAATCTTGAGTTCCTGCAGTTCTGGGAAAGAGGAACCTCCACGTGTACAAAGAGAGAACCCATCACTGCCGTGACTCTTGCAGTACTCCTAGGCCTGTCAGCTGTAGGGACAGGAACTGGGGTTGCCTCCCTGATCACCTCCCAACAGAGTTATCATCAGCTCAGTGCCGCCATAGACAGGGACATCAGTGAGCTTCGACAAGGAATAACCTATCTTAAAGAGTCAGTCGCTTCCTTGGCTGAGGTTGTTCTACAGAATAGAAGGGGAGTAGATCTTCTCTTTCTCCAACAGGGAGGGCTTTGTGCGACCCTCAAGGAGTGTTGCTTTTATGCTGATAAGACAGGATTAGTAGAAAACAGCCTAAAATGTAAGAGAAAGTCTACAAAAGAGACAGAGAAGGAGAAAAGAGTGAAGCCTGGTATAAAAACTGGTTTTCTGCCTCTCCCCTGCTCACCACTCTTCTACCCAGTATCCTGGGTCCCTTTATAGGACTCCTGCTGCTCATCTCCTTTGGTCCATGGGTGCTTAGAAAGTTAACTGATTTTATCAAGGCCCAGGTAGACTCAGCTACCAAGCAGGTCTCGGTCCATTACCACCGCCTCCATTGTGAAGAGGCTGAGACAACCGGGGGGTATGATACTCCCCTTGGGTCGCCCACGGCTGGCCTCGACTTTTCCACCCTAAATACAGCCATAACTCAGGCTGGAAAATCAGTCGCTGGTGGAAGTGTGAATGACAGGAATAATATGGTGACACATACCAGGCGCACACCTCACCGCTGTGAAGTAACCCTACGACGGGATTAGCACGGGTCCATGATCTGGGTTGCCCACTCTCACAAAACACACACGTATAGCCCAGAATGGTGTGTTAAAGCATAAGATCGTTCCTAGCCATTGGGGTGCAGTCCTAACTGCAAGAGTGGCTCGCCATGCCCGAGCTGGGCACTCTGTGAGGCACATCTGATCTATCTCAGACCACTACTTCCACCCTGGCGGAAATAATGGAACTTAAGTGAGAGTGCCAGACGTGGGGGCAACCTGTGTGGACTAAGACACGGGGCTTCACCAACCAGGTGCTGGTTGTGGATGCACACCATATAGACAGAACTTCCTCCCACTGATAGTTAAGGAAACGGGGAGATGTCAGGGACCAGACGTCTGAACTAAGCAAAGCTAGAGCCCTGCCCTGAGCAGATTCCTGAGAAGGGCTTGAGCTTTTCAAAGAACTTGTCCCGGGAAGACTGTTGCCTCAGTGTCTAAGGAGGACATCTTGCAGTTTAATGATTCACCTTATGCCCTTGGGCACTTCCCAGTACCACCCCACCCCTACCCCCGGGCCCTAAGCTTCAGTTCCTGCTTCAATTCCTGCTTCAGAGCTTTAAATGCTGTCCATTCCTCTCAATAAACAAGACCTTGACAACAGAACCTTGCTTGGTCTCCTTCTTTTCTCCCCGCCTTGACCCTCAGGTAGCGCCTCTTCAGGACCCTGAATAACTGGACCTGCTGGACGGGTCACCGATCCATTTGGTTTTTTTGTTTGTTTGTTTGTTTGTTTGTTTTGTTTTGTTTTTTGTTTTTTTGTTTGTTTGTTGTTGTTGTTGTTTTTACTGCAAAAGCTCCTTGAAAAAATAACCTTTAAAAAAGTACACAAAAGCACTAAGACCCTTGGTTTCCTGTCCTAAAGAGCATCTGATTGGGTCCAAAGAATGGACCCATGTTACCCATGACTGCAAATAAAGTCTATGATTCAGATTTCAACTCAAAATCCCCCCTTACAACCGTTGTTATTCTTGTGTTTTCTAAAATGCCAGAGTTGTCTCTGACACATCTCAACTTCACGACGACATTTGCTCTTCTCTGGTAAGAAGAAGGAAAGCCATTCCCTTTTCTGCTAAGGGAATGTGCTCTCAACTGAATGATCATGAATGTAAAAATGATTCTCACGTTTACAACAATGCAGTAATTATCCCTTTGCCCACACAAATAAAGGTCTGCAGTTCCTCGTTTGGTCACAGCCATTGTGCTACTTAAGTATCCTTTAGTTTACAGACCAAGAAGCTAAGACTGAGGCCCTTGCTGAAGTCTCCTGACAGCAGTGGATTTGGAACCCAAATCCTCACCCTGAGTCTCTGAGTCCCAAGAGGCCTCCTCTGAGGGACGTTTGCAGCCAGCATTATAAATCCTTGTATCAGTGGTTAAGAGCACTGACTACTCTTCCAGAGGACCTGGATTTAATTCCCAGCACCCACACGGTAGCTCATGACTATCTGTAACCCCAAGGTCTGACATCCTTACACAGATATATATGCAGGCAAAACCAAGGCACATAAAATAAAAATAAATTTTGTGTGTGCGCGCGAGTGTGTGTGTGTGTGTGTGTGTGTGTGTGTGTGTGTGTGTGTGTGTGTGTGTGTGTTTAAAAACAAGACAAATAAAAGTTTTGAAGCAGGGGCAGAAGACAGGAACTTGTGACACATGCTATCACTGACGTCATTCTTAATCAGGAAAGAGAGTAGCAAAGGCTGTTCTAGAACCAGTGTATGCTATGTGTTGTTTCTGCCAAAGTGTGGTCCTTGCTGCTCTGCACTCAGTCTGTGGAAAGAGTGGCAACAGCAGTGTCAGTGAGCTCCTGGGCTCCAGTTGATCAAGCCTCTGGGCCTCACTGCATTTCAGTCTCATTTGTGTGCATTATGATTAAAAACTATCATTCTTTTCATCATGTCTCTTTCAAGTAGGAAGGGAAGCAATTCGAAGGAATGTCTGAAGACTATTCGTACAATAGGAATTGACTTCAGTAGGGAGCTGTGATAGAGCTTTTAGTGGGACACCTTAACTCAATGTAAAAGAAGAGGAGGTAGAGGAAGAAGAGGAAGAGAAGGGGGAAGAGAAGGGAGAGAAAAGGAGGAGGAGGAAGAGGAGGAGGAGGAAGTTTTTTTTACAAAGCCACATTACTACTCTGAGTATAAAAGCAACAGAATTTAAGGAAACGGGCAAGGTCATATAAGAAATAGTATTCTAAATATCACATCTAGGAGCTTTCCTAGGAATAATTAGAAAATAATATTTCTCTGGAAATGGTTATTTAAATAATGGGATCATTGTGAGTGTTGAATAAGAATGTGAGTTGCAAATATTGACCTCTGCCCAGCCCAGTTGAGACAAGAAGCAACTTTATTAAGCAATACTAGGCCATGAAGAATAGCCCCAGGTAGTGCCGAAAGGACAAGACTTCAAAATAAACAAGGATACCTCAGGAGGAAGCATGACGCAGCCATGCCTGGTGTGCCCAGAAGACATGTGTGAAGATGCTGAACTCCCACCCTGATGGAGCCCTGCTTCCCTCCTGTGCTCACCAGCCGCCATGTTTTCCTGCACAGGACTGTCTTCCCATGAGTCTTCTTCCCATTCAAACTAGGGGCATGCTCTGATTAGTGGAATTTGTAGCACATGCTTGTCCTGGGCTATAACGGAATCTAAGTTTAAGGTCATTAGTGACTTTCAAACGCTTTGGTAGCTAAAAGTCACAACAGGAACTTCTCAAAAGAAGCTCTAGAGCAATCCAATTAGCAAATGTCTTTTCCTGGTTGGCACGAGTCAGGAGAGTCAGGAACCCAGCAGTGTATGTCAAGCACTCCTTGGAGAAGGGGTGAGCTCACTGTCAAAGGCATTTACTTCTGCTTGACAGATTCAGCAGATTGTTATAGGAAGGAAAAGAAGGATGACTCACCAAACATAATGAAAACCTCCTTGAATGCTGTGCGGCATCCCGGGTTTAGTCCATATTCACGAAAAAAAAAAAAATTCACAGCCATTAGTTTCCCCAAGCGAATGAATCTGCTGGGAAGGGGATGATGAGCTGACCCGCTACCAAGAGCATCACACTGTCCTGTGCCTTTGTGCTTTACTGGAGTTAATAATTTCCTTGGCACATTTAGCCATATGCCAGGCGTTCTGCTTAGGTGTAAGATTTCCACTGACAAGCCAATCCTGTCTTTTTAACCCAAGTAGCTCACAGCCTTCTGAGGAAAATGAAAGTATGGAAGGATGTGATGACTGCAGACCTTGTAGGAATGACAGACAGGGACGGCAACAAATGCCAGCCTCTCCTGGGTAGCAAAAAGGACTCTGCCCGAGGGAAGGCTCCACAGCTAAGAGACAGTCAATGGTGATGTAGAGGGAGAATAGTGGGCTGAAGAAAGGGGTCAAGTTAAAGAATGTTAATTCCATTCCTCTGACAAATACTAGATGAGCACCTACTATGTGTGCTGAGAACAAAAATGGAGGTGGGGAAGGCAATGGCAGGGATGGGGGATGAGGTGGGGAGGGGAAAGGCAGGGGTGGGGATGAGGTGGGGTGGGGAAGGGCAGGGCTGGGGATGCCAAAGTAATGGCGCTCAAAGGACCAATAGCATTAGCCACAGAGGAGAATGCACATTGTATTTAGTTGAGCACGCTCCTGTGGTGCTCTAGCATGATGTATAGAGATAGCCATATAGAGATACAGATAATATAGAGCTAGATCCAGCTTCTAAGATGGCCTCTTTCTGGATCTACACGTGAGACTTACGCTGTAGCACGGCATTCAATTCATGTGACTCGGGGTGGATCAGCTACAACGATTTAAAAAAAAAAAAAACTTTTTTGCATTTGGATTTGATCTTTGGGAGAATGAGCACAAAAAAGGCAGAGATCTCCCCCATGACACACTTAACAATAGTACTCGTCAAAGGTAGTGATCTGAAAAAGAATTCCTGGAGAAGAATGAAATCTCCTGGTGCCTCCCCGCATAATACCTGCATAGCCGCTCTCAGACTTCAGGCAGCAGAAGCATGGGCAGTAATTAAGCATGGGCATTTGCATAAAGATAATGGAGGCTGAATAGGAAAGAAGCAAATCAGATGTAAACCAGTACATTCTTCCCAGAAAGTGAGAGGAACACACAGAGACAACAGCCGAAGAAATAAAAGCAGTAATCCGCATGTCTGTGTATTTAAACACTGTATTTAGGAGCGTCTTATCATCATGAACCACATCACCTGCCAGCTGCTCTCTACAGGGGATGGCGCCCACTCGGTCCCCTGATATTTAATATGCACTTGTCTCCTGCTCCTTGTTAGCTCTGCATTTCCAAGTCGCAATGTTGTTTTAAGCTACATACAGTGGCATATACCTGTAATCTCACCACTGAAGAGCCTGAGGCAGGAGGACTGTGACTTTGAGGCCAGTCTGGACTACATCATGAAACCCTTCTTAATTATTGTTTTTTTTTTCTTTTATTAAAAGAAGAAAGGAAATAAAAGCATATGATGCTGAGAAAAGTATGGGGAAGAAACTGGCACTCTAACCATAGAAGCGTGTGGGGCCTCATGTGTGAAATACAGTACTTTTCAGGGCAACACAAATTGTGTGGATCTAAATCAAGAAAGAAATTTCCTAAATCGAAGAATGCCTAGGTTTCCCGGTCATTAACTTCAAGAGCTGGCCATGAGATAGGGAAGGGACAATCGGAGGCGAGACAAACATGTCGAGTGGTGCTGATGTCCACACAGGGTCTAGTCCTGATTATCCATGTGTCCTAGTTGGTTTTACTATTGCAGTGGCAAACATCAAAAGAAACTTGGGAATTAAAGGGTTTGCTCAACACATGCCAGGCCACACTCCATTACTAAGGGAAGACAGGGCAGAAACTGAAGTAAAGGAAGCTACAGGTAGAACCTGAAACAGGACAGAGGAATAATGATTACTGTCAAGCTCTCGTGACTCATTTGACTTCCATTTTTATGCAACCAAAGACCATCTGCCTTGAGGTGACATCATTCCCAGTGGGCTGGGCTCTCCATACCAATCATTAATCAAGAAAATGCCTCACAAACTTGCCTAGAGTCCACTCTGAGGAGACATTTTTCTAAAAAGAGGTTTATTCTTTCCCAGATGACTTTAGCTTGTGTCAAGTTGACAAAAACCCAACCAGCATACCATGCCAGACCATTGATGAGAGAACCAGGTTCTCAACACACAGCTTGCTAAGGCCAACTGACATGCTTGCTATACAGTATGCTGCCTTAGGGTGGGGACCAATTTGATTTATTCATGATAGTCTTGCTTATTGTGTACACTTGCCTGAATAGGTAACTTTTTTTCCCCATCTTTATTAACTTGCGTATTTCTTATTTACATTTCGATTGTTATTCCTCTTCCCCGTCCCCTTCTCTATTGGTATTCTCCTCCCCATCCTCCCCCCTATTACCACCCTCCCCCCCAACAATCACGTTCACTGGGGGTTCAGTCTTGGCAGGACCAAGGGCTTCCCCTTCCACTGGTGATACTGAATACGTAACTTTAACCAGGGAAATGAGTACAGGTCAGGAAGAAAAGCAATGGTTATTCGCATAGGTTTTAGTTTCTAAATTTGTGTTGCTGTCTTACATATACCATCTGACATTTATTTCATAAACTCTCCCATGAATAGAGAAATGGCAACATGAAATAAGTCCTCAATGAACTGAGCAAGTAGCAGACTTATAGATGGCCGCCAAAACTGGCTCCTTTAATCATCTACAGAAAAAAAATGAATCATAGCAAATGCATAGCTAAACTGTAGTTTTCAGACTACAGGGAAAATTAATCCTAAATTTGGAGGGTTCTATTATAAAAGCTTTATATATTTCCTAAATACTAAAATGGCCAATTAAAAAAAATCTCAGCTAGTACTAACCAGGCCCAACCCTGCTTGGCTTCCAAGTTCAGGTGCATTATGTATTCATTTATAAGTGGATTTTGGTCATAAAGTATAGGATAGCCATGCTGCAAATCCACAGACCCAAAAAAAAAAAAAAAAAAAAAACACCAAATACCCAAGGGAGGATGCTTGGATCTTGCTGAGAAGAGGAACTAGATGAGGCATCAAGGGTGGATGGAGGGAGGGGAATGGGTGGGATAACTGGTGAGAATGGGAACAGAAGGGGTCAGGTTGAGGAGAATGGGGGAGGGAAAGTACTGAGAAAGACAACTGGAATGGGGCAGGGAATTACAGGGCAACGGGAACTCCCAGAAATCTATGACCCTAGCTAGGGCTCCTAGCAATGGGGATAAGAAACCTGAAACTGCTATCTCCTGTAACCAGGCAAGACTTCCAATAGAAAGACTTGGACACCAATGCAACCAAGAACCTTAGACCCACAACTTGTCCTACCTACAAGATGGAGCAGAAATTGAGGAAGGGGCCAACCAATGACTGACCCATTCTATTAGAGGAAACCCATCCCCTGACTATTAATGATATTCTGCTATACTTGCAAGACAGGAACCTATAACAGGACCTGAAAACTGTCATCAGAGACTGATGGAAACAGATGCCGAGATCCACAGTGAAACATTGACAGAGGCTAGGTAATCCTGTGGAAGAGGGGGAGGAAGGATTGTAGGAGCTAGAGAGATCAAAGAAAATCTATAGAACCAACTCACCAGGGCCCAAAGGGGCCCACAGAGATCAAACTGCTAACCAGAGAGCGTGCATGGGATAGACCTTGGCCCTCTGCACAGTTGTGAAGCTGGGTCTTCATGTGGAAACAGGGGCTGTCTCTGACTCTGTTGCCTGCCTTTGGTTCCCTTTCCCCTAACTGCACTGCCTGTCTAACCTCAATAGGAGAAGATGGGCCTAGTCTTACTATAATCAAGGCTGGTTGACATTCATAGGAGGCCTCCCCTTTTAAGACGAGAAAGGGAGGAGAGGTAGATGGGGGTAGGGGAGACAAGAGGGAAGGACTAAGAGGAGAGGATGGAGGAGAAGTTTCAGTCAGGATGTAAAGTAAACAAATATATTAATAATAATTTTTTAAAAATCCCAAAACATTTTTGTCAAATGTAATTTTTCAGAAACTAATAGTGACTACACAGAATGAATAGTTTTGCAGCTGAGCAAGCCAGCCAGTATGAAAATGTCAACAGAGTCAACACAGAGGCCTCCCCCGCCGTCTCTGCCCATGGCCCCAGCACACTCCTTTGGAGGCATCCTTGACACTGCTCTTCTCTCTCAGCAGATAGCTCCCACTCACCACACATCACCACAAACCTCCTGTCCTTCCCCAAGCCACCATGGTCTGTTGCAATGGCCCCCAACTGTCCTGGCTGCCACTGTTACTCCCCTCTAGACTGTCATGTATAGTAGCAGAAACCCTTAGTGACACAAATGTAAGGATATTGCTATGTTCTCTCTGTGAGAATTTTAAATGGGTATTGAAGGTCACGAGGAAACTAATCAGCAATGGGTTAGTATATATCTGAGCACTTTAAAATGTGAGGCAATTTTTAACTAATGTTGTCTAAAATACTTTTTTTTAATTGCCTGTTAAAATGCATTCCTTCCCATAATACAAAGACACTCTCCAGAATTCTACCTTGTTTTTCATGGTATGGCTGCCAATTTCTTCCTCAAAACTGTCCTCCAGGTCCTATAGGAGAATATCCAAAGGCTTTTGCCAGAAATTCAAGACCTTTATGACTTGACCTCAATCTTCCTTTTCTTTCTTTGCCTTTTCTACAAATCTTCCGCTGTGGCCAAATCCCATGATTTATCATTCCTGGAAATTCATTCCTTTCTCTGTTGCTTCTGCTCAGGGCATTTACCTGGAAGCTGTTCTCCCTTGGCACTGTCTGGATGTGTGTTCCTTGGAGACCCCACTCCAGCTTGCCTTGTCCAGCCTGAAATAATGCTATCACTTCTGTATACAACATAATGTCTCTAAAGAAGCTTCTGTCTGCACTGGCCAAATCTATTCATTCCTCAGGACAGGTCTCCTTTGTTGCCTCTTCCATAAATCCTTTCCCAATACCCCAAGGTTACCAGGCACTCCCTCCATCGGGATGGTAAAAGTAGCCTGTGGATAGTTCAATACATTTCCATACAGGCTGAAATCTAATGAAGGTAAAAAGCATTCTTTATTCTCTCTGCAAGTGTCTAGATCACTCTCTAAAGTATAATGATAAATATCAAAATACCCATTATAGGATACCCACTGAGTATCCTATAGCAAAGTATCATTTGCAGAAAGAAGTACATGTGGGGTATTCTTTTTAGATCAACCTGCAATGGGAAAAAAAAAATACAGACAAGTCCTTCCCTCAACCCAACTGTGTTGTTATGACAAAATACAACCACCTGAACCAGGAAGGTGCACATACCTGTATACCTAGCATTTAAGAGGCAGGGGCAGGGGCAGGGGCAGGGGCAGAGAGGCAGAGGCAGAGAGAGGGGCAGGGGCAGAGAGGCAGAGGCAGAGAGGCAGAGGCAGAGAGAGAGGCAGAGAGAGGTAGAGGCAGATGGCAGAGGCAGAGATGCTGTCGCAGAGGCAGAGGCAGAGAGGCAGAGGCAGAGAGCAGAGAGGCAGAGAGGAGAGGGCAGAGGCAGAGAGGCAGAGGCAGAGGCAGAGGCAGAGGCAGAGGCAGAGGCAGAGGCAGAGGCAGAGGCAGAGGCAGAGGCAGAGGCAGAGGCAGGAAGATCACAACTCTGAAGCTAGTCTGGGCTACAGAGCAAAGTCATGCCTCAAACAAACCAACCTCAGGTTTGTTCATTTATAAATGATATAGACATATTTACCAGAACTTTCTGAAGGCTGGCACATCCCAAAGGGAGGCAACTGACATGTTTGGAAACTGGTAAGAGCCACTCTGTGTGTCTCCAAAATCCAGTCTTGAGGCTTCAGCCTCTGGAAGCAAAGAACGGAGTGTCTTAACTTGCGAAGCTCAAGAACAAAAGATCTGGGGACTCTAGAAAGTCTTTACAAGTCACTAAGCACTCATGAGGACACAACTTCAGGTTGCTATCATTCCAACAAAGCCCGACCTAGAAACGCAACCACAACGTGAGGTGTTCGACATGAGTTACACAGAAGACAGAGCTTTCAAACTGTAGCAGTGCCCTCTGATGAGAAATATCCAAACCAACTATGGTTTACCTACATATTGTGTGTGTGTGTGTGTGTGTGTGTGTGTGTGTGTGTGTGTGTGTGTGTGTGTGTGTGTGGTCACTGAAGTGATGGACACCTGACACAAACCACTGAAGGGAGAAATTATTTTAGACTGTTTTCAGCCCATAGCTGGCTGCTCCATTGTTTCTGACCATGGTAAAAGCACACAGACAAAAGAAAAAAAATCACTTAGTGACCTACTTCCCTCAGCTAGGCCCTATCTCTTAAAGTTTCTAGCATCTTCCAATACGGCATCATTAGCCGAGGATCAATGTTCAGTGTATGAACTACGGAGGAGGAAGGGGGCACTGCAGCCTTAAACCATAACACTTTAAAATATATTGCAGTAAATAAAAGAAGGAAAAGATAAAAATTGATGGATATAGAAACACATTCAGAGTATACTTTGAAATTTAAATATGTTATGGGACAGCTCATTCCATGTGATTCCCTTATGTAAAGTTGCATCCTATTCAGTTTGTACATAGGAATGCTATTTCCTAGGGACATGGGGAAAAGGCTCAATGCGGTTGCTTTTGTAGTAGTTATTTTTGCAGAGCAGAGGTTGGTGGGGCCCAGAATGGAGAGTTTTTCTTTATTCGACACATATTGAGAAGCTGTTGCTTTTTCAGAAATTGGACTTTAATCATTATCACAGGCTGTTCAATTCACAAGAGAAGCAGCTAACACAAGCTCTTCAAATTTGCATGAAAAGCATTATTAAAACGGAAACCTTAAAGTAAGTTTCTATGAAACACCAAGTTCAATATATGGCACACTGAAACTGATACTAGATACATAACCATACTTTACATTTGTTTTTTGATTGATTTCACATGCATGAGTGTTTTCTGAATACCTGTACAAGCATCACGTTTGTCTCTGGTGCCCAAGGAAATCAGAGGACATCAGATCCCCTAAAACTGGAATTACAGATGTCTGTGAGTCACCCTACGGTGCTAAAAATTTAACCTGTGGCTTCCGCAGGAACAGCTGGTGCTCTTAACCAGCGCCATTTCCCCAGCCCCCATATTTTTTCCTTTTTAAAGAATATTTTTATGGTGAGGTGTGCCATAGCTCTGGGTAGGTGCCGCTAGGATAAGCAAATATGGGGTAGAAAGATGGGAGAGAAAGCAGAAAGGGTCTGTGAACTGTGAAGAGCGGAGGAACCAGAAACATGAAGGTGGTAAGTGGCAGCCTGGTGTGAGTCCCCTGCCCTGCCTTGTGAGGTCAGGATGATGTCGTCACCCGTGCTGGCACCGAGGGCCATGTCTGGCTCTGTGGCCCTGCAGCAGCAGGTGTGTGTGTGTGTTGATGTGATATCTGTGGTTCATGTTTTCACCAAAGGCCATGTGGGCGTCCCTGGTCTGGATTGCTGCCTAGGGCCATGTTGAAATCTAAGAGCTGTGTCCCTCACTGGATACAGGACTCAAAAGACATGGCCCTGTCCCTCCCTTAGGCAGCATGGGATAGCTGGCCCTGAAGGCACCAGAGTGAGAGCGCTGGCAGCTGTTCAGTGTTGTGGGAGATGTCCACCCAACCCCATGCTCCCTGCAGGAGATATAAGAGCTGGCCCCACCCCTCACCCGGGTGGTATGAGATAACTGGCTCCCAGGGTGCACGAGTGGGCAAACTGGCTCCACACTACACCAGCTGCTGCACTCAAGAGAGAGGCCCTGCCCCTGACCTGAGCCTGGTACAGTCAGTGTGGGAGAGATGCCCCTCACTGCCTGTGGCAGGACACTTGTCCTGCCCCAACCTGGGCAGTGTGGAAGAACTGGCTCAACCCTCACTATCTGCAGCATTTAGGTGAGTGGGCCTGCACCTTCCTGGACAGCACAGTAGATAGAGCTGGCCCTGGCGTCATGGACATGGAAGAGCTTAGCCCACCCTTTACTGTAACAGCTCTGGAGAACTGGCCCTTGTGATGTGGACAAGAGAGGCCTGAACAACTCAGCTATCACCCAGGCCTTGATCCAGGACTTTGAGTCAGCCCAGCCTAACACCTACCCATCTATAAACTGCTAGAGTGTGTGAAGGAGCCAGTCCTGCAGAACCAAAACTGTGGGATCACGACACAGGGCAACAACAGGATACAAGAGGAGTCCCAGTGAGGACCCGGTACTGCTAGAGTCCCAAAAGCCACAGGCCTCTAACCAGACCAGTGACTCAATGAAATGAATGTTTGAAGATGAAGCCGTGGGAGCAAAAGGGTAGGCTCCGTGGCACACTGCAGCTTCCATGGGCTTTGTGTTGTCTTTTCTTTTTCCTTCTCTTTTCGTCTCTCTTTTCTCTTCTTTTCAATGGGAGGTTGTAAGGTCAGAGACCAAGTATGAAAGGTAGGGGAGGTGAATGAGATTAGAGTACATGATATGAGGTGTGTGTGTGTGTGTGTGTGTGTGTGTGTGTGTGTGTGTGTGTGTGTGTGTGTGTGTGTGCAGTGCCCTCAGAGGCCAAAAGTGAGCATTGGAACCCCTGTAGTTGCAACATGACAGGGAGTCAATAAGGATGCAACCGGCTGATACGGATCTAGTACCTGTTCTTCACAAGGTGTTCGCTTACTCTAGTTGTCCAGTTCTGAAACATAGCAAGCAATCATTCTGCTCTTCTCAAACAAACAAACAAACAAACAACAACAACAACAACAACACACAGGATAGTGCTCTCAGAATGGTTCTAAGACAAACGTTTCGCCCAGGCATGGTGACACTCACCTGTACCAGCGCTCATGAGGTGGAGAACCCAGTTTAATCTTGTGCGTGTTACAAAACATCCTTGGCACCGCAACTGAATATGGTTGACCAAACCAGCCAGCTCAGGCTTAACTGTTCTAAGTGTTAAGTGCAGAGCACACACCCAGCACTCTGCGAAAGTCACAGGAACTCAAGGGGAGGACGCTGCCCTCTGAAGATGGCAACTTATTCACTGTCACCAATCATTCCCTAGGGAACAGGAGCTATGCAACTAAGAATTAAGTGCCAAACTGTACAATGTCTGCAGTTGGTAGTGTGGAAAAGCAAAAGCTAAGTGAGACCAGAGTCATGGGGAACTATCAGATTACATAAAGTTGCATTCAATATTTCTATTTTTATATTAATATAGGAATAACTGTCCTAAAATATTATTTCCACCCACAAAATGGCCTGTTAATGAACTGTTGCAACTTCTGTGGCAAGTGATTTGACCATCATGTTCTGAATTTCTGCCATAGTCAGATACTGAACCTTGGAGGGGGGTTATGCTAATGTATGATAGATAGATAGATAGATAGATAGATAGATAGATAGATAGATAGATAGATAGATAGATATAGATAGATATAGATAGATAGGAACTTGTGTGTAGAAAAATTTATTTCTGTAATACAGCACCATGTACAAGAAATAGATATAATTATTTTAAAGTAAAGGGTGTTACATAAAAATATTTTAAATAACACAAAGTAAAAAAAGAAAGGACTGCAGATATTTCTTTGAGATCTTGGTTTCTATTTTTAATTGTATGCAGAAATGAGACTCTGCATTGTGTGGTGGTATTATCAGTTTTATTTTGAGAAACCTCCTTATTGTTTTCTAGAATTGCTTCCATCCAAAGGGAGCACACTCCTATCAGTTCTTCACAAGGACCCCTTTCAGCACATCCTTGCCAGCCTGTTATCACCAGGGACTTTTTCCTAACAGCCACCTGAAAACGTGATATGGTCCACACTGAGATTTTCATTTCCATTTCCCTGATAATCATGGCCTATTCATTTTCTCCCCATGCCTACTGACGTATTTGTCTATTTTCCTTGGACAGATTCTCTCCAGGCATTTGTCCACTATTTAATTAGGTGGGAATTTTGTAATTGCTTTGCTCATTTTGTCTCTTGCTATTGAATTGTCTTATACATTTTGACTACTAACCCTTATCAAATAATTACTTCTGATATTTCCTTCCACTCTATACACTCAACTTTTCATCCTATTTTCTTTGTGGCACAGAAATTTTTGACTTAATATACCTTTGCTTGTATAATATACTACCTATTAGTATAATAGTTGGTAAACAGTTGCCTACAGCAGAGTCATGAAGATTTTCCTCTCTGCTCTCTTCCAGTGGGTGGTTTCAGTTATTTGCTTTTGTCTTCCGTCTATATTTAAATTGTGTATGCTCAACAACGAGGGTCAATCTTGCCCTTTGCACATGGGTGTGCATTTCTTTCAACAGCATTTGCTGCGTTGAGTGCTCCTTTCTATCCCACGTCCTTGGTCCCCTCCTTGAAGTCAGTTGACTATAACTGGGCTTTCCTTCCAGGCCCTCTCTTCTGTCCACTCCCCTATATGCCCATCCTGAAGGCCAGCCCCATATTTCACTTTCGCACCTTCATGATACTTTGTGGAATCGACAGGTTTAATGGGATCAGCTCTGTTCTTCTTACTCAAATTGATTTGGCTCTTCTATGAGCTTGTGCTCTGAGTGGATATTAATTTTTTTCTCTGTGAAAAATGCCATCGTGATGCTGGCAGAGATTGTGTTACACCTGTCAGTTCCCTTGGAAACTGGATGCTTTTGAAATGTTGATTCCTCCACTCCACCACTATGAGAGGTCTTTGCTTTATTTACCTGTTTCCTTGATGTCAGTACTGTTAGCTTTAAATGTCTTGAAGTCCATCTTCTATCTCCTTGGCTGAACTTATTCCTAGAGAGCTTGTTGTGGTTTTGATTTGATTTGATTCGGTTATTACCTATTGTAAATGGGTTTGTTTTATTATGGGATGTTGGAATTATAAACAGATATCACCACTAACTGTGGAAAACCTGTAAATGATTACTTTCAAGTATATCTTAATGGTACCCTTGAAAAGAGACAAGTTATAGTTTTGGTATAGATCCCGAAGAAATAATTTACTTGGTTTTCACATGGTAAGTGAAATTAGTTGAGACCTTTAGCCTAGAGAAATGAAAGTATAAACCTACTAAAACTTGCATATCCCTCTCAACATTTAAAAACAAACAAAAATCTACCTTCTTATTTTCAGCCATGTCTTGATAAAGTATTTGTTACTTCTCCCACTGTTTTAAACATCCTGAGACATCAACTTACAGGAGAAAGGTTTTACTGTGGCTCATAGTTTTAGGGTGCAGTCCCCTCATGGTGGTAAGTGGAAGCAGGTAGCAGGAGTCAGAGGCAGAAGATGACATTGCAGCCATGGTCAGGAGATAGAGCATGAGGAAATGCTGGTGCTCAGCTCTATTTCCGGTTTCGTCAGTCGATTGCCTCAGCCCATGGAATAACATCACCTACCATTAGCATGGGTCTTCTACCTCAATTACCCTCTTGATAATCCTCAAAGCATGCCTAGAAGCTGATCTCTAAAGTGATTCCAAATCTTGTCAAGTTGTCAGTCCATATTAACCACCACAAGTCCACCATTTATCAACCTGACCAAACACATTGCTTTTAAGCCATATTCTCCCATCCCTTGTCTCCCCAGGCCCCTGGCCATCTCATAGAGCAAAGTACATTAAGTCTACCTTCACAGCTCCACATATATTTATCAGTTCTGTCACCAGTTTAAAGTTCAAAGCCTCTTCTGAGACTCAAGCATCTCTTAACTGAGTCCCATAACATTAGAAAACAAGTTGTATCATTACATTATTCAAAGGCACAGGATAAATACTGCAAAAGAGGTGGAGGGCTGGTCATATCAAATGGCAAGGGTGAAAGACAGCCAAGCAGACACCAAGCTCTGCAGCTCCATGTCAGGCATCTTGAATTTGTTGTGGAATCATCTGGGCTCCAAGGGGCTTAGATGGCCCCATTCTTCCAGTTCTGCTTCCAGCAGCACATAGACCAATAGTTGAATTCACTACATTTTATATTGTTGCTATTGTTGTTGCCTACTGCCACTTTTAAGATAATAAATATATCTGAAGCAAGAGAATATTTACACCTAATTGATTTTTTTACGTCTAACGAGTTGCTGCAACTAGACTGATGGGTCAATTGATAGGATGATTAGAAGGAAAGACTTCTTCCTCTTGGTGAAATAGGCTAGCATGCAGCTGGGTGCAGTTCCCCAACTGCTGAAAGAATGATTCAAGAGTCTCAGGAAGAGCTTCAAAGGGTTTAAGTATCTGTAAATGATACTACATAAGAGACAGCAGCAGATCAAAGAAAGATGTGCACCCCCTACATGACTCCCAGGCCCAATGCTTAATCAACTCACAGCCTCTGGTGTTCAACCCCATTAAAAACGTCACAACAAACTTTACTGGTAATTAATAAAGTCTGTTTTAAAGTTATTGGAGTTAAAAAGCAAAGTTGCTCATGTTGGAGAGTTTAAAAGCGTTTCACAAATTTTGGGTCTTTGAGGAGTATTCTTAACATTTTTAAGGCAGAAAAAAGATAAAGTGAGTCACAGCAAATTGAAGGTGAAGGTGATTCATTATTTGTGGTTCTTAGTAATTTGTTCTCTTCCAAGATGATCAATATTGATCAAAAGATAAACTGTCAATGAACAATAGCATATTGTGGGTGTTTTTCTACCACAATAGTAGTAGTATTCTACTACTATAGCTTCATAAAAACAAATAAACTGACTGAAATTTATTTTTGGTATGATACCTACCTTTTACTTGGATGTTTAAAAAGACCAGTCAATTACATACAAGTCTTTAATCCAAATATTTGGAGACTTATTTTGTCTATTAGAGTGTTGAAACTATTGTCTTTTACCGGAAAGGAAACTGTAATGGAAGCTTCTCCACAAAACCAGAACCTTCCAGAGACTATGCCCACTTGTTCTTCATCTACAGTAGATACAGTTTGGTACTGGCTCTAGGGGTTGAGGGGAGGCTCAAAGGTTCACAAGTTCATAGATAGATGAAGCACCTCTTGGCCCTAGTCATAGAGTTACAAACATGTCACTTCTGGTGATTCTTATCCAACATATACCTTTCATCTTCAAACATTCTTTTAAATTATTTCCAATTGCCAGGGATGTATGGCTCAGAAGACAAATAAGTTTACATGCTTGCCACAAACTCAAGACCATTTTGAGGATTTAACCACCGTCTTGATAAACCAATTATGAGTTGGAAAATAAAAGAATTTCTCTAATCCTTATGGCAATAAGACATTAATATTCATTCCTCAAAAAACCATGTTTCTTCTGTAAACAGCACTGGGTCTGTTCTAAACCTGAAAGCAACCTGGCACCCCAGGTGCATTATTATTTTCAACCAAGGTCACACCACTTGTCTATTGGGCCTCAGATTAAATTTCAGAACTCTGGTACCAGCCCTGACTCCTTAGGGAAAATGTCAGCATGCTGCCATTTCAGATGAGCAGTGTTGCCTGGCTTCTTCAGAAAATTAAGCTACCCTCTGAGCTAGCAAGCAAGTGACTGTTGACCCACCTCTGACTTAGTTCGGCTTACTTCATTATGAGCAGTAAACTTCATTCTGACACCAGCTATGACAAATGCAAAACAAGCTCGTGGCTGCCCTCACGCTCACTGTACTCACAAGGACCTGGAAGACATAGGCTTAATGTGGTCCTTTAAAATCTAACACAGGTGGTGCCAATTTATCTAACTTGACTATTTCATTAGAATCATCAAGTGGTACCAGGAATTTACCATTATGTATTATTATTCAAATATGCACTCAAAGTCTCACTTTAGTTCCTTACTCTGATTTAAAGACACATCCCAGAAGTCTAGAAAGATAGCCAAGTGGTTAAGAGAACATGTCTGATGTCTTTTCAGAGGACGAAAGTTCCCATAGGCCAGCTCACAACTCCCTCAACTTCAGCTTCAGGGGATAGAACAATGCTATTCCGGACTCTGTGGACACACACAGACACACAGATAAAAGTAAAAACTAAACCTCTAAAAATTGAAAGGAACTCACTTGTATTTAACCTTATAACTACTTGTGACGAAAGATTATATTTAATACTCCATGGGATTGGAAAAAGAAACTTTTTCCAATATATTAAGTTAATAAGTTAGTTAGGGTTTCTATTGCTGCAATGAAATACCATGACCAAAAAGCAGGCTGGGGAGGAAAGGATTTATTGGACTTACATCTTGACACTCATAGTCCATCTGTGAAGAAAGTCAGGACAGGAACTCAAGAAGACAGGAGCTGTTGTAAAGATCATGGAGGGGTGCTGCTTTCTGGCTTGCTCCCCGTGGCTTGCTCAGCCTGCTTTCTTATAGAACCCAGGACAACCAGCCTAAGAATGACACCGCCCACAATGGGCTGGACCCTCCTGGTCAATCACTAATTTAAAAAATGCCCTACAAACTTGCCTACAGACAGATCTTATGAAGGCATTTTCTTAATTGAGGTTCCCTCCTCTCCAGACTTTTAGGTTATATCAGTTGACGTAAAACTAGCTAGCACAAAGACTGTAACATTTTCCCGATGGGAACTCCCTTTCTGAAGTGAGAATTTGAAGCCATATCAATACTTTACCATTGACCAACAAAATATATAAGTTCTGTGGTATTCCTTTAATTAAAGTAGATTCAATATTTTAATATCAAACAGTCTCTAAACTGCCTCACAGGCCAAATGTTCGTTCATCTCAATATTTCTTGGAACAAAGACAAACGATAACACCCAGGAAATCTTTTCAAAAGGAAATACAGATAAAGGCAAGATGCCTTAGAAAACAGATCTAATGAGGGACAAACGCTGACCCCAACCTGTTCTCAGTGGTGACCTGCTCTTGGGCTGTGGCCCATGAGAATGGGGTCCCCTCCCTTCTAACAAACCTGTCCACTTAGAGTCTTTCTGGTGATTGACCTCTAGTGGCCTCTCAGATTTTAATTCAGCCTCACAGGCTTTGACCCACAAAGAACCAGGTGTTATTGTATTTTTAATTTGCATATTGGCTCTGATTGACTGTTATTCTTGATTTTTGTCCTAGCTAGTATATCCGACCATCTTCTAAGTTAAAAAGCTCTTCATCTCAATAAAAGGACTTGTAGTTGGTGATCTGAGTAACACCTTTCCCCTCAGTTTTTATGGAGGAAGCAGAGTCTCACAAGTATCCCTGGCTGGCTTTACATTCTCAATTCTCCTGCTTCTGCCGCCTGTGTTCTGAGGCTACAAGTGTGCACCGATGCTAACCCTGTCGACTTGGTATTAGTAAACTGCATGGTTTTTTAATCAAGTATCTTTTAGGCATTTGTTCCCCCACTTAATTGGGCAGATTTATGAACATTTATATTTTCTTCAATAAAAAAAATTCTGCAAATCTTCAATTTTCAAATACTAAATCCCCATTTATTAATACTGCAATTTTATAAGCATTCATTTGACATCAATAAATGTACTACAGAGATTCTAGTCACCCAACTGTGCCCCTTTCAGAGAATAGCCCTCAGATATGTTGTAGTATTAACTAACATCATAAATTTGAATTCTAAAGAACGCCAGGTCTTGAATTCTTTACTACTTTAATTATGGCTTTAACATATAATTTCATCATGTCATTGGCATAGAAAATTAAGGTTTTTGACATCAAAATATAGTAAAATTATCTCTGAAGTGTAATTATGTTCTAAATTATAGTAATAAATTCTTAATATAACCAAACAAAGGCTTGTTTTGAATAGCTTACTAAGCTACAAACCATTAAACAGTGTCTTTTACTAACCGCCATTTTGGTTAAGCCATACACTTCCAGTTCCCTACAAGTTAGGGAAATGAGTTCCCGATGGCCATGGTGCCTGTCTTAGTTAGGGTTTTACTAACTGAGGCTAAGGCAACTCTTATAAAGGACAGCATTTAATTGGGGCTGGCTTACAGGTTCAGAGATTCAGTCCATTACCATCAAGGCAGGAGCATGGCAGCTTCCGGGCAGGCATAGAGTAGGAGGAGCTGAGAGTTCTACATCTCATTCCGAAGACAAACAGAAGAAGACTGGCTTCCAGGCAGCTAGGATGAAGGTCTTAAAGATCACGCCCACAGTGACACACTCCTTCCAACAAGGCCACACCTACTCTAACAAGGTCACACCTCCAAATACTGCCACTCCCTGGGCCTGCATGTTCAAACCATCATAGTGCCCTTCAGGAAATGTAATCTTCTTTCTTGTACAGTGTTTCTCGGAGAGCTCTTATACCTCTGATAACTCATACCTGAGGTTTGCCAACTAGACAGAAGACATATTCTCTTTGCCTGCACCCTATTTCTGTATTCTAATGGGTAGGCCTATGTGCTCAAGTCTGGTTGAGTTCCCTTCATTGCTAGTAGTGTTTTTAACAATTACTTTTCAAGATGCAAAAGCGCTCTCTCTCTCTCTCTCTCTCTCTCTCTCTCTCTCTCTCTCTCTCTCTCTCTCCCTCCCTCCTTCCCTCCTTCCCTCCCCCTTTTGGAATTTTGTAAATAAAATGAGTATTTAAAAAAAAAAAAAAGAAACAGGATTTGGTTGTGTGTACTGACACATGGTTGTAATCCCAAGGAGGCTGAGACAGTAAGATGGCCTGGTCTATCCTCCTGGTCCCGTGGGCCACATAGAGAGATCCTGTCTCAAACACAAAATGTATCAAAATAAAAACTGAACCTATATCATAAAACAACAGGTGTCTAAAATCAATAAGGATGCAGAGAGACGCCTCAGTGGTTCAGATCACTTGCTGCTCTTCAGGAAGACGGAGTTTCTGTTTCCAGCATCTGCGTGATGGATGGCACCACTCTCTGTAACTCTGGTTCCAGACTATCTAGTCTGACGCCCTCTTCTGGCTTCTGTCAGTACTGCACCCACATGGCACATGTGCATTCGGACAGACAAACATTTTAAATTTTTCGTTTCAAAACAAGCGAAAGTCTGACGTGAACTATAGATTCATAGTGGGCATGTATTTTCTATTTTAATTTCCTTCATGAACTAGCAATTCCTCCGTTCTAGAACTCTCTTTGGGTGGGGCCCTCCCGTTCATTCTCTGTTGGTCTCACCTGCCCCCTCTTTATTCACCCTTTCACATTGCAGCTATATGTGTGGGCATCCACACCAGGCCAACACTCCTTGGGTCGTCATTGATGGTGATGTTAGTTGTGGAATGTGGATTCTTACATAGATACTTGTTGGAAGTGTTAGCTGAGTCATGAGGGTCCCCAGCAAGGTGCTTAGTTTCTAAAACTCTCTCAGTGTTCCTTAAAGGATAACGTGAGCATGCCTACCTTTAAGGAGGAGAAATTGTTCCATGATAGACAGTCCTTAGCTTCGTCTCCTCTCTGCTTCCTGGGCCTCAACAGATCACAGCCCCACCAGAAGTCAGTGGTGAGGGTGACACCCGGCCCTCAGGGGCAACTTTTTGAGTTTAGCAATAGTCTGTGAATTTTAGGAAACTCTATTCACGTGGTTTGGAAAGTTTAAAACTTATTTTCAATGCATAAAAGAGGGGAGGGGTGAGAAGGTATAAGACCTCGGGATCGAGCTCAGTAGAAGAACGCCTGCTTACCTACTGGGTGCTCAGTCCTTGGTTCTACCACTTAAAGCAAACATAAAACAAACACAAAACCCATTAACCCTGTGAGGACTTTTCTGGACACTAGCCAGCTACCTACATCACTGAGATGAGATAAGCAGCATCTGTAGTGTACATGTTACTTACCATGGAAAATGATGGATACGAGTAACATGCGTCCAGCTTCAACAATGACATGCTGTTTCTGTTTGGTTCCCATTTTATTTGGAGTTAGTGAGTAACATCACCAAATCCATTTATACAAAGTGCCGGGGAACTCAGTGTTTTCCCTCACTTGTTTGGTTCTCACCCCACTGCATAGGAGGCTGTGCTCATTTTAGCTGCAACAGACATCAAGTCTAGGCAGGTTTGATAACAACCTAACCAGCGGGCTCGACAATGTGCCATGGCCCGTTGCCTGGTGACTATGATTCAAGGCAATTCAAGTAAAGGGAAAACACCCTAGATAGTTTTGATTAGTCGCTGCTGACCCAGATACAATATTTATGTGGCTTACCAGTTTCTTAGCAAAATTGGTCTCTGTTAGATTCTATAGGACAGAAATTCATTTTTCCTTAATTATTCATTACTGTTCCTGTGTGTGTTTGTGTGTATACTTTTAATGAGGAAACCATTGAAAAGACTTGATAACAAGTCCCCAGCAAGAAATTCAGAGGTCCCTCAAGTGTCATTTTTTGTTTTTTTGGGTTTTTTTCACATAGATTGGAAGTCTTCCCACAGATGCACGTAGATTTTGAAATAAAACATTTCTTGCTTTCTTTTGAAGTGCTTGTGTGTGACATTTATTTGATGGTAAGAATCACCATAAGTCAGGATAGAAGCAACTCCTACCAGTTGCTACAAGTCATTTGACTGAAGACACTTTATTCTACAGAGACCCTCTTTCATGTTTCACAGGGCTCAGGGTCCTGCGAGATCAATGACACAGGTGCCTCCATGGTTTCTTATGCACATGATCAGTGAATGAATGAATGAATGAATGAATGGCTCTGCGACAGTTGTTAATACATTGTGTTGTTAGGATTGGCTTATAGCCTGGCTACACAAACACTAGGAGCTGCCTGTCCGAGAGATACAGCCCACGAATCTTCAGATCATCTGAGTAGAATGGAATATTGCTAGGTAGGCTCTTTATTCTGCCCAGGGTAGCAGGTACTTGTATTTAATGCTTTTCTAAAATGGTTATGGATTGGATGTGTTTCCTCAAATTCATATACTCAATGGTCACATTGGGTGACACTTGGTGGTGCTACCTTTAGTAGCTTTCAATGAAGCCATGAGAGGGGAGGTCACAGTGACAGAGCTACTGCCCTTGTGAGAAGGAAAGCAGAGATTCCTCTCCCTTTAATGATGTGAGGAAGACAGCTGAATGCTAACTAGAAAGGGAACCCCCATCAGAAATCAACAACAACACTGATGGATGGCGGAGGAGCTGTGGGAAACAAATGCCTTATGTTCAAACCAAGGATTTTGTTAAGGAAGCTCAAACTGGGATAAAAACCCAACTTTGAATATTCAGGACAAATTATTTGTCTAGGAATTTGATTTTGTGTCATTCTAAAGAAATGGTAAACGATGAATAATTAAGTAAATTATGTAGGGCAGCTGCTCAGGCACTCAAGGAAAAATATGTATCCTTTCTTCACACTAAATCAAATTTTGGATCAGCTTGGTGTTTTAAAACTAGAAAGAAATGAGAGAAGGAAGGAAATAAGGAGAGGGGAGAATGGAAGACCCAGAGAGACCGGCAGTTGTAAGTATGTGTCTGGAACTGAGAGAAGCCTTTTAAGAACAACATACAACCCAAACACTATGATAAAAGATTTTTTGATGCAAAAGGTTTTTAACAAATTGGATGCCCCAAAATTATAACTTAACAAGAAACTAGCTATAATTACAAGAAAATGCCTAATTTATAATATAAAAGGAGTTGGTTTGTTTTGTTTTGTTTTTTTTTTACTTTATTTTCCTGTTGCTATACTAAAATGCTCTTGACCAAGACAATTTAAGAGGAAAAAGATTCATTGTGGCTCAAAGGTCATCATGGACTGGTGCACACAGCTCCCATGACATCAACAAGCCTTGATGTATAGTCCACTATGGCTCCCATGACATCATCATGCCGTGATGTATAGTCCACTATGGCTCCCATGGCAGCATGAAGCTGTGATGTATACAGTCCATCACAGCAGGGAAATCATAGCAGTGAGAGCATGACATCACATCCAAAATCAGGAAGTAGGGAGCTGTGAAGGCTACTGCAGCTCAGCCCCTTTCTCTGTGCAGTCCAGGACTCCAGACCATTAAATGTTGTCCACACAGTCTTTCTAACTCAAGATAATCTGTATACTCCCTTACAAGCATGCCTACGTGCCAGTCTCCCAGGAACATTCTAGATTCTACTCGATAGCACAAACCATCTTAGGAAGTACCTCAGAAATCAACTTATAGAAATGACCAAAAAGAAAAAGGAAAAAGGAAATAGAAAAGCAGACAGGAGTTGTTAAAATACGTTTTATATGGAAAGAGATACAGGTAATGAGTAAGTCCCACAGAAAACGTTAAATGTCAGGGAAAAGTTAAGAATTTCAATATGCAACTTTCGTCTACTTGGTTGGCAAAGATTCGGAGGACTTCCTTATTGGACTGCTACTGTTATGTGAAATTCTGAGAGCCAATAGGTGGGTGGTGGGGAGCTGCCTGTCAATGTCTCTCAAACTCTAATGTGCACTTTGACACTTACTTTGGCCCTTCAATTCCATTCTCAGGAACTGGGCACTTCACTTACAGTTACAAAGGCAGGACCCAGCTCTTGGTTTTAAGAATGGTACTAAGAGCTTAACACACAAATGGTAATTATCTCAACTGCATCTGTCTGAGAGGGTTTGAGGTAGAGATGTAAATTTTTACATTTTACCCCACAGGCTTTGGAACCATTCGACTTTGTGGAAGGTCATGATTTTAATATTTAAAAAATTTAATATGCTCAGTGGAGGCATCTGCTTATAATAATTCCAGCCTATGGGAGGCTGAGGCAGGAGGATTGTCTTGAGTTTGGAATCTGCTTGGGCTACATAGTGAGTAGTAGGCCAACCATGGCTACAAATTAAGACCCTGTCTCCTCTGAACAATAAAAATCAATTAAAGCTACAAGGAAATAGATCCAACTGACAATTTTATAGGAATTAACATAATTAGGTAATCACTGTTATGGAAAAGCAAAATATCAGTAAAGACAATAATCCAGAATAAAATAGTTTCAACAAAAATAAAGCACTTAGTATTAAAATATTCCAGAAACAAATAGCTTGTGCCAGGTAGTTGTCAAGGCCCCGTCTATAAATCACTCAACCCTCCTTTCGAATCAACAGCAGAGGAAACAGAAGCATTCCCTGAGACAGGCCTGGAGCAAAAGAGGGGAGCACCATCTCTGATGAGTTTAAATGAGGCCAACTAAGTGACTTTCAGCAAAGACTTTTAAAACTCATTCTTCACCTCAGAAGAGTCTCAGAGCAAACTTCCCAAGTTTCCTTGTTCTAAATTTAGGGTCCATAAATAAGCAACAGATGTATTTACACTTGTGTTGTCTGCAAGCGGAGGAGGGTGAAGGGGGCTTGCTGACTGGGCCAAGAATTTTCTAGGACAGATGCAGGACTTTTCATATACCATGTGTCCTCTGTCCTCACCTTGGAAAGCTTCCCTACAAGCAAGGTCATTTATTTCAGGAGGAAAGACATATTTTATCTCAAACTGGAATGTACCTACCCCATGAGAAAAACATGGGGCACATGTCAGGTTGATTTGTCCATGTCTGGACTCCACTTCTGTGAAATGGAAGAGATCTCCCTCCTCTTGAAACAACAACAATGAAAATCCTGCCATGAGGACCCTGCCCGCTGGAGGGGAAGGATGAGCGATTCCAGATGCCTGGGTATTGTGGGTGACACAAACTAGGAATTGCTTGTACTGGTTGCAGGGAGCCAAGTTGGGTTGAGAACCAAGTTCTTTCTAGGGCTGAGCACAGCCACCTAGAGACAGAGCAAGTATTCTGGCTGGATTCCTTCTCCTTTGGCTCCTTCCTCCTCTCCCTCCACAGAGCCATCTCCTGGTCCCTTCTCTGCACCCTGTATCAGACACACAATACATGTACACATACAGTAAGTACCACATGCACAAAACACTCCCACGCACATACAATAGCTAATGAAACTATCTACTGGGGCATTGTTACAGCTTTTCGTAGAAGTATTAACTTTTCTAGTGACAAAGTAGTAAAGGGGCCGCGGAGATGCCTCAGTTATTAAAGTTATTGCCAAGGAACCAGGAGAGCATGACTCCGGTGCTGTAGTATTCAGATAAAAATCCAGGCACAGTCATGGGTCTATAACCTCAAAGCTGTGGCATTGATACAGGCAGATCCCATGGGGTTACTGGCAGCCGGTTTAGCTGCAAAATTCCAGGTTCAGTAAGAAATACAATCTCAAAACACAAGGTGGATAGTTATTAAGGAAGTCAGCCAACATTAATCTCTGACCTCCACACATATGCACATACACATGCACACATACATACACACATGTAAACATGCACATACCACATATATACATACATACTGATATGTTTTATAAAATCATGCAGTGGGAGGTGGTACCTTAGCGGGCCCATGCTAAAGCATCCCCATGAAGTACCAGCCATATGATGGGTCTAATATGAAAAGAAGTTAAGGGAATAGAGGCAGAGAGAGAGGGGTGATGGAGCGGGGTGGAGAGAGAGGTGGGGGGAGGGAGAGAAAGAGAGAGAGAGAGAGAGAGAGAGAGAGGGAGGGAGGGAGGGAGGGAGGGAGGAGGTACTGAACAGGCTTTTTATAGTGGGAGCACAAGAGAGTCCTTTTACAGCAAATTAGGCCTTTAACTGCTAGGTAACTGTTGGGCAGAGCCTAGAAGAAATGCTAACACATACATGCATGAAATTAAATTAATTAAAGGCATAAAATACTACATTTTCTGTACAGATTTACTATGAAATCAGCTAGTGTTTTTTGGCATCTGCAGAGAAATTCCTGGACCTATAGCCCCAACCATTTCTCTGTCCTTTCAACTCTGTAACACTTACCTCCCAGCCCTGTCTCTGGAGAAAGAAATGGTTGACTTAAGTTCTGAAGGACACATATAGTTCACAGTTGCATAAAGGTCAGTATGTTCAAACGCGTATTTGATGTCATGCCAAAGTGAGAGGTACACCACTGCCACTGCTGGGCCTCATCTAGCGGTGATTTGTTATCCCACAGCCTTAGCATCTTCTCAGCTAGGTACAGTGCTGTGAGCCCTATACCTCCTTGTACTGGTTGCAGGGAGCCAAGTCGGATTGAGAACCAAGTTCTTACTAGGGCTGAGCACAGCCACCTAGAGACACAGCAAGTATTCTGGCTGGATTCCTTCTCCTTTGGCTCCTTCCTCCTCTCCCTCCACAGAGCCATCTCCTGGTCCCTTCTCTGCACCCTGTATCAGAAACACAATACATGTAAACATACAGTAAGTACCACATGCACAAAACATGTAAAAAGGCTGAAATAGAAGGATTCAAAAAGTTGGATGCCAACCGGCTCAATATAGAAAGAGCCCATATAGAACAAATAGAAAGGAAGAAAGGAAGGAAGGAAGAAAGAAAGAAAGAAAAAGGAAGGAAGAAAGGAAAAAGGAAGGAAGGAAGAAAGAAAAAAAGGAAAAAGGAAGGAATGAAGGAAGAAAAGAAAGAAAGAAAGAAAGGAAAAAGGAAGGAATGAAGGAAGAAAAGAAAGAAAGAAAGAAAGAAAGAAAGAAAGAAAGAAAGAAAGAAAGAAAGAAAGAAAGAAAGAAAGAAGGAAGGAAGGAAAAGGAAGAAAGCGGGCAGGTATGGAGGCTCACACTTTGATTTCCAGCCCTCAAGAGAATGAAGAAGGAACATCAAGACCTTGAGACCAATATGTGAGCTGTGTTGTGAGCTCCAGACCAGCCTGAACTACAAAATGAGACCCCACTGTGAGAAAATGCAAAACAAGAGAAAAGAAAACTGAGATGATCTTCTCTGACTAGCCAGAGGGAAGTTTGGCTCCACCTTTGCTATAAGCTTTCTTCACAAGTCTTTAGGATTACTCAGCTTAGCAGGGCTTCAGTTTGGGCCACGTAATCTAAAACCTCAAAATCAAAACCATTTCTTTGAAGGAAACCATTAACATTTGGGAATTTCTTTACAAACTGATCGAAGGGACCTGCCCACCACACTGCCTTCTCTGGGGTTAGAGACATTCATAGTCTCCTAAAGCAGACCTTTGTATTTCCTATTTACTACTCAATGCCTTAACTATTCTGCTTTTGTGTCGGTTCCTTAAAATGCCCAGGCAGTATACAGTTAATTGGACAACGATCTACTCACCTCCAAACCTTAGGGAAGGTCTCACAAGAGCCAGAGCATGGGACAATGTATAGAAAAAAACAAAAGTCTTCTGGACACATCATTGGCTATTGCTCTGGAAAACTCACTTCATAAGCAATCTGCACACGATCGGGGCCATCAACGCTTCTTCACAGATGAAGAAGGAGGCCAGGGGGCCCCAGCTTTCCAGAAGAACCACTGGCAATTCAAGCTTGTCCGTGGATGAGAGTGTCCGGCTTACCCACAGAGAAGTTACTCTGACTCTGCTGAATGCCCTCCTACTGTTTACTCCCCCAAACGCATGTTCAGGGAACCACATGCAAACAGAAGGCATGAGGGAGCTAGGGAAACCCTGAGAAGAAGCCGCCAGGGGCGGAAGGGGAAGAACATGGAGCTGGGGTGGCTACGAAAGGGTCAAAGGTCATCGTATAAACACATGAAACGATCGACAATAAAGTAATGTAAAAAGCATCAACAAAGCATAATGAACTAAAATAATTATTTTTTCACTCAAAATCGTAGTATACATGTTTTCAAAAACATATTCAAATAAATGAAAACCCTAGTATCTCTGAAAAAGAAGAAGAAGAAAACGCCTTTCTTTGCTCTGTGATGTTTAATGGGGCTTGGGGGTGGGAGATTTCCGGCAGAGTGGTATCACAGAAACAACAAACAAGCCAATTTAGCAAGTGAAGAGTTTTCCAATCACCCCAGCATTGGTTGTAGATACTTCCTGATTTCCTCTGAAAGTCTCATTCACTGAGTGGTGACTTTTATTATATTTTCAAAGATACAATGATGAGCTTTTTAAAAAGAAATTGCAGCCTGAATTGTTCTCCAGTTATCTTTTTTATAAAGGTTTTTGTGATATGCTCTGGGTATGGGTTGATGTATGATGTTAGAAAGCTATGCCCTTAGAGAGACAATTGACATAGAAAGGGCATGGAGGATTAGGAAAACTAAAAAGGGACTCAAAAATATTTATAATACAAATAGAAGCTAAGGAAATTCTCATGAGCACATGACCTGAACAAAACTAGTTATTTCTTTTAAGTGGGAAAAAAGGGGAGGGAAAAAAGAAGGAAAAAAAGCACCAAGAGAATGCTTCGGAAGCAGGGTATGGTTAGAAGAATAATTCATAAATAGACTACATTGTTTTTCTCTAGGGTACATTAGTCAGATTATTTGATCTTTAATCGAGATATACAGGGGAAAGTCCAATTAATTTATAAATGTTAATTGCCACCCAATGGAATAAACGTTACTTTGACAGTGAGATAAGCAAACCTCAGTGAAGCTGGCCCCGTGTACCAAATAAGCAATCTCACCAGCTCCATGACAGGAAGGGCAAGCACAGGAGAAGCCGACCCATGGCTCTCTGTGAGAACCAAGGGCATAAGGAAGCTCACCCCGCAAAGACACTTCTACCAAATGAGTGATGACTTTCTCAGCTGCGGGAGGATCTGTGTGGCTCCTCCTAAAACTGACGTAGTTGGAGCACATCTGTGCGTGCATTGCACTCTATATAAACTGGTGTTGTCATTGTGTTTTGTGGGGAAGTGCTTTAGTGAAATTGGTCAGACCCCCAACTTTACTCACCTTAGCCACCTTAGCACTGAGCTGATCAGAGGAAGGGAGCACCAAAGCAAGGAAGGGAGCACCAAAGCAAGGAAGCGAGCGTCAAAGCAAGGAAGCGAGCGTCAAAGCAAGGAAGCGAGCATCAAAGCAAGGAAGCGAGCGTCAAAGCAAGGAAGTCAGCGTCAAAGCAAGGAAGGGAGCACCAAAGCAAGGAAGCGAGCGTCAAAGCAAGGAAGTCAGCGTCAAAGCAAGGAAGGGAGCACCAAAGCAAGGAAGGGAGCACCAAAGCAAGGAAGCGAGCGTCAAAGCAAGGAAGGGAGCACCAAAGCAAGGAAGGGAGCACCAAAGCAAGGAAGGGAGCACCAAAGCAAGGAAGGGAGCACCAAAGCAAGGAAGGGAGCACCAAAGCAAAGGCAACAAGAAGCTCCAGGTGGACTCGTCCCTGCAGGTGAATCATACTAAATCCCAAATCAGAATTTGTCTCAGATGCTTGTTTCTCTCAGCTAGTGTTTTATTGTGAAATGAAGCAGCTGTACTCGAAAAATAAATGCACAACCAAGGCAAGCTTTACTTGGACTTGACACAGGTGAGTCCCTAGCTAATAACATCACATAAGGGTCAGAAGCCCATGCACAACCATAATCCCTCCCTTCCCAAACGTAATCACTATCTTCACCTAACCTAATCATAACTACCATTCCATACTTGAATGTTTACATGTGGGAGTGTATTGTGAGTATGTGTGTAGAACACATGTATGTGCAGGAGTGTGTGTGTGTGTGTGTGTGTGTGTGTGTGTGGTGTGTGTGTGTGTGTGTGTGTGTGTGTGTGCACGTGTGTGTGTACATGTATGCACATGATCCAGAGTCTTCCTCAGCATCTTATTCATTCAGGGTAATGTCTCCCTTGAGTCCAGAGCTCATCTCACTAGCCAGCTTGCTCTGAGAATCCACTCTCTCCACAGACAAGCTACCATGTCCACCCAGCATCTACTTTGGCCTTGGGGATCTGACCTCTGACTGTGATTGTGTGGTAAGTGCTTTATGCATAAAACCATCTCCCCACCCCCACAGGCTACCTTTCAAACATAGGAAAACCTAAGCACACATCCGTAAACACTACGGTTTGGTTTTTACGTGACATAAATGAAGTTGAACGCAGTGGAATCAGATAGTTCATCCGCCTCTTCGGCTCAGTTCTCTGCTCAGCGTTTTGCCTGCGATCACTATGCACTTAGACGTTGCCTGTTTAGGGTTTCCTAGCTTTGTAGACTTTAATATATGATGATCTCATTATTTTCTTTTCTGTTGAACTGTTGGTAAACATAAACAAATACATCGTTAGGAATATTCTGGCAGATGTGTCTTGCTAGCTACGTAAGTACTCATCTCTGGCTGTAGACCTGTTGGTCTCAGAGAATGAATATTTACAAGCATAGTTCGTGCCCAACTGCCTCCCACACTATCTACTGCACTTTACAGCCTGAAGCAATGTACGGACACCCTAGAGGCCCTCACCCGTGTCCATCAAACACTCACGTCTACAGAACTTCATGTGTTCTGGTTGCCTGTGTTTTGCTGGCCATCTATGTTGTTTACTGTACAGCCTGTTCCTTCACACAATAGTGGGTTATTAGAAGCTGAAGGTCTTAATTCTATCTGAGTAGGGTTTGATAATGATTTTCTTTATGGTTAGCATTTTTGTGTGTTCTGATCAAATACTCTACTCCCATTCTTCTGTAAAAAAATATTTTGCCATATACTATAGTCTAAAAGGTTTATTATCTTTGATTTTCATATTTACAAAAATACATAAAATTTAGTTTTATCTGTGATTTGAAATAGAATAGACACCAGCACTAATTTGAAAGCATCATTCAATTTCCTGTTCTCTTGGGTCTCTGTATTCTGAGTTCCCTCTTGTTAATATGAACGCCACCTTCAACTAGCCCAACCCATCACTACTGTTTGCATCTGTCAAGATTATACTTGGAAATGAGGCCTCAGTCACAGGGGAGAGGCTTAAGTGACATCCTTGTGTAGGCCGGCTGCCACCAACTCTTGTCACCTTGGTAGATGATGGTATATGGACAAAAATACATAGGGATGTTTAAAAAAACAAAGGTAAGTATTCATCATAGTTGTTAAAATATATACTTTTAAATTTTATATTCCATACAACATCATTTTCTACTGTTATGAATATACAGAAATATGAACTTTTTCCTTAAACTAACTTTAGATATATTCTCCGATAGTTTATATTATGTGTGGAAACACAGCCTTTTTGAAATAAATGTTTGTTTTAGCTTAATTTCTTCTTTATTATGAACAATAAAGTAACTGAATCAAATGTTCGCATAGACACACAGACATACAGAAATCATCTTTCTGAATTAACTTTTCTTGGAATTTAAGAGTTACTTAAAAGCATGCTATAAATAAGACCTCAATCTTTTCAGTTTAGACCCAGGGAAAGAGTTAGAACTGTGAGGAAATTTGGCTATGATCACACACCTTAGAGCAAAGCCAGGACCTGACCTATGACCCCCACATCCAACAGTCAAGTAGAGCTTATCAATTATCAATAAACGGCTTTTCCTCCACACAAAATATTTGATGAATAAAACGCTACCAATGAATAACTGCTATGTTTGTTTGAACAATGTTCTTATTGGTGATGTCGTCTTGAGCAGGTAGTCTTGGCTAACCTGTGCATAGTTTTCTTCCCTCTGCGCAAAATCCTCAATCAGACCAACGTTATTACACTGGGAACTGCGCCCTCCTTTCTCAGTAATGAAAAACAGCAACGCACATTGTCAGCTGTCGCTGCTCTCCCGCAGGCTGCAATTTGTCCTTTTGAAGAGAGTGGGAAAGCTTCAGTTGAAGGGGACAGGGAACCTTACTATGTGTCCATCCCCATGTTTCTGTGTGTACATCTCCTGAGCACTTGTAGAGACCTGCTCTCCTGGCATTTTTTGATAATCGGCTCCACTCCTGTGAAGAGATGCTGCTGCTCCCCGCAGAGCACTGAGCAGAATGTCCTGCTGTCAGAGACTCTGAGCACAGCTGCCTTCTGCTTACCTAGCAACAGGGCTCAAATGTGACTTTTTATTCTGTAGAATTCAGGCCTCTAAAATACATCCCAGCACTTGGAAACCTTGTGTCTGTCTTACTGCACACCATATGATCAACACCATATGCCAACCGATGAGAATAGAAGCCATTGTGAATTAGACTATATCGAATCTAGGCTTAACATGGCATGCAATAGAATATGTTCATTTTGTACTCTCTCACGTAGATAACAATTTGGGTGATATTCCCACAAAGTGTAGATGATTGCATATTTCTCTCTCCCCACAAAGGAAGCGGAAGTAGAGATATACACAGCTCCTCACAGATAAAAAAGTATTGGGTCTAAAAATCATCTCTCTGTTTGTACTTCTCTTGCATGACCACAGAGTGACCTACTTCCTGGGTTCAGTAAGTATGTCCATCCCGTGCTGTTAATCTCCATGCAGCCCTAATGAGTCCAAGGGAAGATTTGAGTTATGTTGCTTTCCTTTCTGTTTTAACGTTTCTACTGTTTGTGTCAAGTTGGCAGAAAAAAACTGGCACAGGAGGATCTGTTGCTGAGCATGGTTTGTGGGTATGCAGCCCAACATGCAGGAGATGGATGTCACCAGCAGCTGCGTCAATAGGAGCATGATGTCGTTGGCTCACATCTCAGCAGACAGGAAAACAGAGATGAGTGTTCATGCTCAAATAGCTCTGTCCTATTTTTTTCTTTCTTGCACGCAGCCCACAGCCCATTAGATGGTACCACAGACTTTCAGGATGGGTATCACATCATTAGTTTATTCCCTCTGATAAATTCTTCACAGACATACAGAAGGAGGCTGCAGTCTTTGAGGTATTCTAAATTTGGTCAAGTTGACAATGAAAATTAACCATTGCAAGTCCAACTAATATCAACATGACATCCAAACTTGTCACATCAATTCAGAATGTTCTAACTCCTGTTAGCCATAGACTCATGGCCCTCTATTTTAAAATGCAAACTATATTCAGTATATCCTGATGGTCTTACAATTCCAACACAATTTACTTCTCCAAAACCCACAATATTTTCTAAGACCTAACACAGTCTTTTAACTATGGGTCCCAACAAAATAGAAAAGTTAATATGCCCAATATGCAATGGCAGAAAATATACATTCCCCATTTCAAAATGGAGGAGGGAAAGGAACGATTTGACCAAAACAAGACAAAACAAGCACCAAATCTTTTGTATCTGAAACTTGGACTCATGATGGCATCGTCAGGGCTCCAACATGTTTGGGTATCTCTGCCTTTCCAGTTCTATCGCCTGCAGCAGCTGTGGCCTCTCTCTGGACTGCTCCACTTGCTGCCTTCAGCTTTCCATGAGGAGAACTCATAGCTTTCTGATATCTTCAATACCCTTGGATCCAGTGAATCTCAAGCTTCACTTTCACAGGTCCATCTACAGTCCATTCACAAGCTCTGTGGAGACATCTGATGCTCCTACATATTGCCTAGACACAGAGGCCTTTCATTTGAGCCTTGGTTCAAACATCGTAACTCACACATCCTGCCTGCCTACAAAACCAGCACCACGTGTATAGCATAAACTTGTGCTGCCAGTTCAAGATGTAGCAGGGTACCCTGGAGACAGCATTTTCTCAGGCATTCTTTCCTGGTATTCTCCTTCCAGATGAATCTGCTTTTATATCCCTGGAGACTTTGATGACTGATGTTCCTCAAGCTACTTACTTACTGCCGTATGGCAGAATGGAAGTTTTACTGTAATGATCACAATCTCTTAACCATTACAGCCATACTGTCGTCATATGCCTTGTCTGCTCTTTCTATTATTTTAACTGTCTATACCCTTTCCATTGACAAACTATACATTTTTCCTGCCTTTCATTTTTGTCAAGAAGCTCTTAGCAATTTATAGTTGCTGGAAGAGGGGAATTGAGTCTGTCAATGGAGAGACATTGGATATAATAGACCACATCCCAGGACAGGCACTGTGCACAGGGATAGCTGACCAACATAAATAGAACTCCATTGTTTTTTTGTGTGTTTGTTTATTGATTTGTTAGTTTTTTAAAGAACATGAAGTTGGGTGAGTAGGGAGCATGAAAAGGATCGGAGAGGAATTTGGGGAGATGACAGACTAGAATAAAAATATATTGTATGAATAGAAAAAAGGAAGCATCTTCAAAAATGGTGCTGGTCTAACTAGGAGTCTCAATGTAGAAGAATGCAAATATATCCATATTTATCACCATGCACAAAACTTAAGTTGAAGTGGATCAAAAACCTCAATACAAAACCAGACACACTAAGTCTCATAGAAGAAAAGTACGGAATACCTTGAAAGAGTTGGTACAGTAGACAACTTCCTGAATAGAACACCACCAACTCAAGCACAAGATCAACAATTAAGGGTCACCCCTTCTCTGAGGAAAAAGAGAAGAGAAAGCAGGGGAGGGAATAGGAGGAAAGGAGAGAGGGAGGCTGCAATCAGGATATAAAGGGAATAATTAAAATTAATTTTTAAAAAAGATCAACAATTAATAAATGGGACCTCATAAAACTGAAAAGCTTATATAAAGCAAAGGAAATTATCAATAAGACAAACCAGTAGCTTACAGAATGGGAAAAGATTTTGACCAACCTTACATGAAACAGAGGGCTAGTATCCAAAATATATAAAGAACTCAAGAAATTAAACACCAACAAACCAAATAAAAAATGAGGTACAGAGCTAAACAGAATTCTCAACAGAGAAATCTCTAATGACTGAGAAGCTCTCAAAGAAATGTTCAATGTCCTTAGTCATTAGGGAAATGCAAGTCCTAATGACTCTGAGAATCCATTTTATACTCATCAGAATGGTTAAGATCAAAAATTCAAGTGATAGCACATGCTGACAAGGATGTGGAACTCCTCCATTGCTGGTGGGATTGCAAACTTGTACAACCACTTTGGAAATAAATTTGGTGGTTTCTCAGAAAATTGAGAATAGTTCTACCTCAAGATCCAGCTATACCACTCCCAGGCATATATCCAAAAATGCTCCACCATACCACAAGGACAATTATGTTCATAGAAGCTTTATTCATAATAGTCAGAAACTGGAAACAACCTAGATGTCCCTCAACCAAAGATATATTCAGAAAATGTGATTCATTTATACAAGGGAATACAACTCAGCTATTGGAAACAAGGATATCATAAAATATGCAGGCAAATAAATAGAACTAGAAAAGATTATCCTGAGTGAGGTAATCCAGACTTAGAAAGACAAACATGGTATGTACTCACTTGTAAGTGGATATTAGCCATAAAGTACAGGATGACCATGTTACAATCCACAAACTCAAAGAAGTTAAATAACAAGGAGGGCCCAAGGGAGGATGCTTGAACCTCACTCAGAAGGGGGAATAAAATAGACAACAGAGGTGGATGGAGGGAAGGAACTGGGTAGGAGAAGGAGTAGGGAGAGGAACCAGGATGGGGATCAGGTGCAGGGAGATTGAGGGTGGGGATAGGACTAGGAAAGAAAAATGGAAATCAGTGTGGGGGGGTGCATCTCTGGGAACTGGGGAGGTTCCTGATAGTCTATGGGGATGGCCTTAGCTTAGACTCCTAGCAGTGGAGTGGAGGGGCAGGAGGGAAATATGGAACCTGAAGTGGTTACCTCCTCTAGCCAGGTAGAACTCCAGTGGAAGTAGGGGGACACCAACCTATCCACAAAACTCAAAATTTGTGCAGGGAAAAAAATAGAGCAGACATTAAGATGGCCAACCAGTAACTGGCCCAATTTGAGACACATTCATGGGAGAGAGTTAACCCCTGGCATTATTAATGATACTCTACTGTCCTAGCAGACAAGAGCCTAGCATGACTGTCTTCTGGGAGGCTTTATCCAGCAGCTGATGGAAACAGATGCAAAGACCCATAGCCAAATATTGTGCAGAGCTCAGGAGCCTTGTAGAGTCAGGGAGAAGGACACCACAAGAAAACCTACAGGGTCAGCTAACCTTGGCCCATGGGGGCTCACAGAGACTGAACCACCAAACAAAGAGCATGCCTGGGGTAGACCTAGGCCACTACACATATGTAGCAGATATGCAGCTTGGTCTTCATGTAGGTCCCCTAACAATTGGAGTGGTGGCTGTCTCTGACTTTGTTGCCTACCACTGGATCCCTTTTCTCTAGTTGGGCTGCCTTGTCTGGCCTCAATGGAAGAGGATATATCTAGTTCTGACGTGTATTCTCTGAAGAGATGGGGAGCATGGGTGGAGGGACTTAGAGGAGAGAGTGGCTACAATCAGGATGAAAAGTGAATAAATAAGTAAATTAATGAAGAATATATTGCATGAAATCCCCATAAAATAAATAAAAACAAGAAAGGATCTCCCATTTTTTTTGTTGGTTCTGTGCTCTTTTGGAGCTCCAGTCTTAAAGACTGGCTAAAATTTAAAAGAAATAGTTTTCTTCTGCAATATCATTCATCTGACCCTTCCTTTCTATTCACATTCCCATTAGTATTCTGGTCTTGCTCACTCCAACCAGAATCACCCAGGAAGCTCTGCTTTCATCATTCTGTAGCCCTCAGTACCAAATCCTTCCATAGTTGACTTCCAATCAATTCTGAAGGCCTATGAACCCTATCAATAGGTACCATACAACAACAGCATCAACCACACTCACATTCACAGTTTTCTGCAGTAGTGACTTTTCTTCTCAATGATAACAAATACTCAGACAAAAAAAAAAAAAAAAACCATAATGAATGAAGGGCTTGTCTTCCCTGGTCTCTGGATGGATATGGTCCACCATGGTAAGAAGGACATGGTGGCGGGTGGTTCCACGGCAATGGGAGAATGTGCTGGTTTACTCCTATCTCTTCAGACCAGGAATCATAAAGATATAAGATGCTGTCCATTCTAAAACTATCTTAATTATAAAATTCCAAATGCTGTGTGATAGGACTTTGATCAGCACACCGGCCACTCAACTTTGACCAGAATCTTACATCACAACTCCAAGAGAGTTAGTGCTACGTGTAGTTAGAGTTTTGGTTTCTTTAAAAAATCCAGTTATGTTATAGGAATATGAGTTTTAATCACAGGTGTGGGATAGTTTGATTCTGGGGACTCTGGAAAGGGTAAAAATGCAAGAGCCCAAGTGGGCGTGAAGTGGCTGCTGCTCCCCTTTCCACTTTAACTTTCTTTCTTTCCTCCCTAGTGTTGGGGGAGGGGAGAGATTAGGGTGGAATAGGGGCTGGAGGTATGAGAGCCTAATAAAATATTAAAACAAATACACCAACAGTTACGACTTGAATCTGAAGCATCCCTTGTGTGCTCATGTTTTTTCATGTTTGTTTTCCGGCTCCTTGCTGCTTTGAGAGGCTGCACAAGGTTTAGAACACAAGAACGGACTGAAGGAAGTAGGTCAATAGTGACACGTTCTTAAAGATAATAGCTCAGCCCTGCTTCAGCTTGCTCTCTGCTTCCTGGTCTGCCATGATGTTTGAAGCTCAGCCCCATGGTCCCGCCATCATGAACTGAGTTGTTCTTCTCATGCCTTCTCTGACATGACAGACCAAGACCCTCTGAAACGGTGGGCTAGAACGAGTCTCTCCTCACTTGAGTTGTTTCTGTCAGTTATTTTGGTGAGAGCAACTCGAGAGCAGAGGATGCAACTGCTACAGTAAGTTAGTAGTGGGCAGCATGAGAAAGAGGCATGCAGTTGCTCTCTTATTCTCCTAGGAGACAGAAGACAGAGTCAGAGACAAATTAAGATCTTCTAAGGAAAACCCTAAAGGCTCGTTCCACTTCTGGGTTCATTGTCTTCCTTGGTCTACCTTCTCTATAATAGGAACACTTGGCTACCCATCTGGATGCAGCAATACGGCATTGTGCTCCCACTATCTGTGCTTCAGTAGCAGCTGAGGAGTTGAGACCTGCTGGTCTGGCTGGTGAGCCAGTCTAGACTAGTATCTCTACTGCACCACAAAGGCATAGCATGCCGCTGGCTAGGGAAGGGTGATCCTGAGCATGAACGGATCTCCCAGATTTTTCATTTGGCTCTGTCCCTTTTCGAAGCTCCAGCCTTCAAGATGGCTTCAAAATCACGACACAGACATTCTTCTGGTTTTATGTTACATAACACTATTATTTACATAATGTCTGAATAGCTAATCTTCCTTGTCAGCCAGACTGGATTTAGAATCACCACAGAAAGACAACTCTGAGTGTGTCTAAAATGGTCTTTCCAGAAAGGTTTAATTGAAGAAGGGGGAACCACTGTAAAAGAAGGTGCTGCCATACTATGGTCCAAGATTGAATACAAAGGAGAAAGTGAGATACACACTATCAGTCATCTCTCTGTGCTGGCTGACTGTGGACAATATGTGACTAGCTTACCTTGTTCTCCTATAGCCATGCCTTCCTTACCATGGTGGACTGTTCCCCAACACTGTAAGCCCAAATAAATGCTGGCTCTTGTCAGTGATTTTATCACAGCAACAAGAAAAGTATCTAATAGATAGTATCTGAACTACATTGCTCTTGAATATCAACCCTGGCTATTAGGAAAAAAGGTGTCCTGACCAGTGTTAGCTGGAGTCACTGGGTCAGTGGATCACTGGGTCACTTCCACTATATTGCTTTTTTTTTCTAGTTCTGAGTGAAATCTTTGAAACTGAGCATAGTGCTTCAGTCTTGTTTGCAATCTAATTACAAAGATTAAACACCACACTGTTACACACCACTGTGACCATACTCCAAAGACACTAGAAGCCATGTTTTGCTACGCTTTATACTTTAAAACTTTTCATTGTGTTTCATTAAAAGAAATTATCCTTCCATCAAAGCTTCTTCAGACAGATAGATGGGTAGGTGGACAAGTGGACAGACGATAGTGTGTATGTGTGTGTGTGTGTGTGTGTGTGTGTGTGTGTGTGTGTGTTCCCATATATATTGTATCTTGCTATGGATTGATCCAAATTCTCACATATGCTACAGAAATGCTCTACCACGTAACTATATACTCCTGTCCACTTTCACATTTATATTGTATCAAGTGTTGTATTAGGGTTTGTGGGGTAGCAGGCAGTGAAAGGTACCCTGATTCCTGGTCATGATAGGTCGAATCCCCAGGGGACCCTAAGGGACGGTAGGAGCATTCCCAGTCTCTCAGGAGATCAGGCCCCCTCTCATGTAGCTACAGCCGCCCCCCTCCAGCCCCCTGTGGAGAGGTTTGAGACAGATCAGTCATGTAAGACAACACCCCAAGCCCCTCCTCCACCGGTGAGGTAGACTCAAGACAGATCAGTCACATAGAAGTAGGACCACACCCCCAAATATGTAGATGAGCCATTTCCTAAACTCTCCGGCTAAACCAATAGGAAGTACCTGCTGTCAGGCACAGACCCATCCTGAAACTGTATTTAAGAATCCTATTTAGAAAGATTAAAGGTGTGCAGAAATTATTCCATTGTCTGAGGGGTTCTATCAGAAGAGCTGTAACACTGCCACTTGGGGAAGAGATCTACTCTCCCAAAATCGCTGCGAGAAACTCCCCTGCACCCCTCACCAGCTACTCAGTCTCCTGCTGGCTCAGCACAGCCTGAACCAAAGCAGCAGAGGCGGAAATGGAGGTGGAGCAGCACCAGCAGCCGAGGCAGTGAAAGCAGTCCCCACTCCCTGCCTGAGTTCTCTCCCCTTCATCTGAACCCGAGCACCTAGCCAGTCCAGAGATCTTCACCGAAAGCCTCGGCACGCAGCCCCACAGGGTTTGTTGTTGCTGTTGTTACTATAATAGGATATCACTGAGCACATTATAGGTTTTAAAAAGGGTTATTTAGCACACTGCTTTGGAGGCTGAACCCAGGATCCTTTGTTTTGCTTGGCTCTGCTAAGGGCCTTATGTTGGATGAGGAACTGGGAAGCCAGGGAATATGCTAACTAGCTCTTTTTATAATCCATGTTCGTGAGTGAAAGAGGATCCTGAGATCAACTACATTTATCCCTCAAAGGGACGCATCCCCAGTGATTTTGTTCTGGGCCATGTATCCTAAAGTATTAGCAACTGTACACATCACCATGCAGAGACCAAGCCTCTAGCCCGTGAACTTTGGGTGGGCATTCTCAAGCAGCCCTAACCCATAGCAGATTATGACCATGAGGCCTCTTTATTTTATGTGTTGTAGTTTTAACCAGTTCATGTGTGCTTTCAATGACCTCTCTCTGTTACCCCGAAGGAATTCATTCATTTGTCCCATGATCCATTTCAGTAGCAGGACTTCCTGTGAAGTTTTGAGTGACTATCTCCTCTTTTACAAGCAGCTCCAACACGGCTGTCTGAAAGTGACCAGACAGCCATGAAACAGAAGAAATTTCAAAACACTGCCTGAAGACTGCGTCTATTCCTTAGCAACCGGTGTCCAATCAACATCTCTATTTGACATATACTATTCACAATCGACAGTAACGAAGCATGGATATCTGGTGTTCACTGAGTGCCAGGCACTGCTCTATACTCATTGTATGTATAAGACATTTAGAATTGACAGCTACCCTCTGAGGAGAACAGAGACCAGAGGCAAAGAGTGTGCTCCCAGGAACTCAGCAGTCAGACAGGGTACTTGCTCTGAGATGTCTGTGAAACCATGCCATTCTTGTGAGTTGAAAGGCATCATTCCCTCATCTGGTCAAATGAATGATTCCGAGCCCAGGGTCCTACTTCCAGAAGCTCTTACCTAAAGAACATACACTAGGACTTCAAAGGATTTTAGAGTAAGAAGCTAGAGGTCAGGCTCCCACCAACACAATGATCTTTTATCTAAGTAAAGACCTTTTGTCTAAAGGGAACTCCCTCCCCAACGTGTCTTGAGTCCTGTTGTACTGTAACTATATTCTGCCACAAATGACCACTGTATGACCTCTGGGGGTTAGAAAAATCACACAAAAAGAAATGGTAAGCACTGAGCAGTTGAACGCATGTGGCAATACTCAAAGGAGACGTCTGCCGAGCAGCCACGGGGGCAGAGTACGGAGCTGGGGCCATGTAGAGGTGACATTTTAGTGAATAGGCCCAGAAAGTCTGAGAAAATAAACTGGGACAAAGGGTCAACTTTGCCGTTGTGTCTCAGTGTCTCTTCTTCCCGGACCATGTTCTGTGTATTCTCCTCCCTTAGAAGAATTCTAGTTACCCGATTTAGGACCCAGCTCAAAGCATCTTAATTAATTACATCCGCAAAGACCCAAATAAGGGCCCATTCTGAGTTTCCGGGTAGATTTGGGTTTTGAAGGACGCTTTGGCTGCATTTGTTAATAGCAGCTATTCTTGGCTTACTGCACACCCCAAATAGCAGGGGTTCTGATCTGAATCTTCTACTGGAAGTTCAAAGTGCAGATGTGCATTTCGGCCTCCAACAGGAAAATATAAAACACACTGCATGGTTTTCAATGCAGATAGAGAAGTCGTTTTGCTTCTCTTCCTGTGTCAGATGTTCAAGTGGCCACCCAGTGCTCTTAGTGAGGGGGCAGCCTATCCAGAGAATGAACATGGCATCAGCTAAAGAATGCAGGGGAACTAACAATTGGGGCATCCAGACTTAGCTCTGTAATGATGATAATCTTTCCCTGCCTGGCTTGGTTTTGCCCAAAGATCACCTCTAGTAGCTTTACTGCTTATCATGCAAGAGACTCCGTTGATTTTCTGTAGGTGCTTCATTTACTCAATTAAACTAGAATATCACTGAGTCAAAGGCTCGCCTAATTAGCTGCCGTAGTAAATCAAACACAGCTAATTTGGTTGTTCTCAGTGCTCTTAAGGTCACTGCCAAGGTGATCGCAATTAGCAGCCTATCTCCCTGAAGGAATCATCTGGTCAGACTAAGTTGTTCTGTGGCATGAGAAGGAATTTGGCAGCAACCCGCTGTGTGACTATGATAAACGGCCTAGCCATTCGCTTTCAATTTCTTTACCTCAATACTCTTTTCTTCCTCCGTCTCCTCTTGGTTTTTTGTTGTTTTTAAACTAGCTCTCTGATTAAAAGATATCTGTCTTTTCATCACATCTACTTGTATGTGTGGAACACCAACTAAGACTGAATCTTCAAAGATATTTTAAATTGTTCGTATTATCTTTATTTATATGTTGCATGTTGTGGGGGAAATGCCACTGTGTACCGGGGGGAATCGGAGGACAGCTTTTTCTCTCCTTCCTCCACGTGTGCCCTGGGGATCAAACTCAATTCGCCAATCTTGGTAGCAAGTTCTTCCCACACCAAGCCATCCCACAAACTCTTTAAAAACATTGTTTTTTCCAAAAATACAAATAAATAAGAATTACACTGCAGCTGCACGTTTATTATTCTGTCTCTGTGTTCTCTTAGAGAAAGAAGCTGGTTCCTGGAGGAATTTACTCTAAACTCAAAACTAAGCTGTTGTTCCCGGAAGCCTTTCGAAGCTTCATCCATCCCACGACAGTCTCTCCCAGTTCGTCTACTCTTTCCCAGGCAACCCCTCATGGTCTTTCTCAGGCTCCCGGCCATCTTCTTCCCCTTGTCCAGAGTCTAGTTTCGATCTTCAAATAGTCTCTCTGCTCCCACTGCCTTGGGGGACAGCATACAACCCCAGGGCATCATGTTCTGACGATTCAGAAAGTCAGTACTAGAACCCAATGTCTCTCCCATGAAATAGAGCCGCCATCTTTCCACTGTGCACAAGAAACAGGCCATGTCCAATGACAGCTAACTGAATGCCATTGGGCATAAGACAAAGGAAGAGTTTGCATAAATTCCTTGGAAACTGGATGTGATGGGGTATACACTATGTAAACTTACTACTTAGGCATCTGAGGTAAGAGAATTGTGAGTTCAAAGACAGACTGCGTTGCATACGGAGAACTGGGAGGGAAAAGCACTCATGAAATGAAGGGACTGAGTTGGATCTATTAAGAGAAAGCCATGGTAGCAATAACAGGGCTAAGATTGGCTTCATGAGCCTATCCTGATTTTAGGCAGAATGAGCGAAAAGATATTCCCCGCCATAGGACTGAAACTGATAGTGTAGGAGAACACGAAGGAAAGGGAACATGCGTGAGTTCCTGAGGACTGTCCCTGCTGACACACAGGGTGAATGGCTGGCATTAGGGGTGGAAGCGAAGGAACTTTGCATCCAGAGGATTGAAAACTGCAAAGTCCTGTCATGGGGTGTGGTGTATTAGACAAACTAGCCTCTTCATGGTGTGCTGTGTTAGACAAACTAGCCTCCTCATGGGAGGGTGAACAGTGAGTTGAGATGAGAAAGGTTGGTTACAGGGCAGACCTGGCACCGAATGAGGATGATGTCACAGGGAACAAAGAACAGTCAACAGGTCCCTTGGTAGGAGATAAACAGCAGGTGGACCATAAGGGGCAGGTGTGATGAGGGAGAGAGAAACCAGGCGTGCGTTCATTAGCAGTCCTGCTACTGAAAGGCTATTTAAACCAACTTCAACAACCGTCTTGGCTTTTCTGAGCGTCTGTAAAATAAGGGAGTTAGATAGTTGGGGCTCCTTCTCCCACGGCTGTACTGGATGCTGGCCCCGTGGAACTGGCTTACATTTAGATTTACTGTGGCCTTCACCTCTGGTAGCCTGCTGTAACTGTCTATTATACACTTCTTCTCAAAATAAGAAGAGTTGTAAGCCTTAGAAGACAGTGCTGGGCAGGAGCTTGTGTTAAGCGCGACCACAGTTGCCGCTCTGGGTCCAGTGTTCATCTTCAAGTCTGATATTAAATAAGTAAGGGAAGGAAAGGAGACCTATACAATTCCCCACATAAATTTGGACAACTTACCTACTCTGAAAGCAAATACTTAACTGTAAACCCTGAGGATTCCTACATATAGGAAAAGTGACTAGAGAACTCTGATTAGGATGTGTTCATTTTCCTGGTTTAAATATCTACCCTATGGTCTGTTATATGCACGGTCTGAAGTTTGTATTTTAAGGTTTGAAGGCCCCTAAAAATGGACTCTTTCAAAATTGTCCCCTCCTTGGTTCAGCAACCCCCAGCCTCACCCCTCTAGATGAGAGGTAGGGAGAGAAGAAAAGGGATTCTGCAATTAACTCTCAAATTCTGTTCATTTGCTTCTCAGGAAGTTCATATTACCTGAGGAGGAGGCTGTATCGGATTTTTATTACTGCTATAACCAATTTCTACAGTAAAACAATGTGTTCACTTCCCAGTTTATAGATCAGACTCAGACAGCTCTCAACAGTCTGAACTCCAGGTTTTGGTAGAACTGCATTCACTCTATAAGCTCCACGGGGAGCCCATTTGTTTGCCTTGCTAGCATCTCTATTCTGACCTCCATCTTTAAAACATCTTTGAGGATCCTTCCCCTGTCACACATCCCTCTGGCTGCAGCTGGGGCAGGCTCGCCACGTGTAAGGACCTGTGTGACCAGATTGGACCCCCTTGGTCAATACTGAATAGCCCCCACCTCAGAGGACGTCATCACAATCTACAAAGATCTTCCAATGTTCAAAAGTATCGTGTTTACATATCGCAAGAAGGATGACACAGCCTACCAGAGGGACAATGGTGCTACTGGTCTTGAAGAGCAGTTTGAGTGGTTAGAAACATAAAGGGCAACAAACACCTTTTCCAATAAAAGATTCTCATAAAAGAGCGCCTGTAGGGTGTGCACACCTGAAATGTTTTCTTAGGATCAGTTTAGCCATCCTCAATATAAGTGACTAAATCAAAGGAATAGTGAAAACTACACACCACCTTTTGCTGTTACATCCACATATGTGTGTGTATGTGTTCACTGTGTGTGTTTGTGTGTGTGTGTGTGTGTGTGTGTGTGTGTGTGTGTGTGTGTGTGTGTACTGCACATGTTCCAGTACCACTGAAGGCCAAAACTGAGTGTTGGATCGAGTGAGCTAAAGTTACAGACTGTTGTGACTGTTGTAAGCTGCTTGGCACGGGTGCTGGAAATAAACTGTGGTCCTCTGCAAGAGCAGCAAGTGCTCTTAACCACTGAGCCGTGCCCAACCCGACTAATCTTTTTGTTGTTGTTATTGTTATTGTTTTGAACTTTTTTAAAGTCAACACATTTCAAACTGGTTTTGTGCATGTTCAACACCTGAGGCAAGACCCTTTGGAGGAAGCGCTCATTTGCACAAGAGAAATCCTTGAAGGGAAAGAGGGATTCTGCTGCTTTAAATTCCCAACACATTCCTATTTGCTTATTCCCAGCCATGTTCTGAGATGATTGGGAAATCTTTCAACGTATATTTTCACACCTTGATTAGAACAAAATCTCAAAATAGTAGTACATATGTCTACATATGAACATTTGAAATTCATTCTTAAGGAACTTTGTGAGAGATCGGTGTTGCCATGCCCAGTAACTTCTGAAACACACCCCAGAAGCACTAATGGCTCCCACTTCTGGCTAACTTAGGTGCTTGGGGAACAAACGAAGAGCAGGAGGCTGAGAAACACAAGGCTTGTGAGGGAAAGAGGCAAAGCTCAGCCCTCCCTGCCCATTCCTTGCATTTGGAAATGGGACACAGCTCTCCTTACCCCATTCTCTTCTTTAGACATTCCAATCTGTTTGAAACTTGTAACATGGTAAGAATGTCCATTCATTCTTGCTTCTTTTCCACTTATCACTTGACCACATACATGTTCTCTAGAGCCAAGAATTAAACTGGTAATGCAATTTAACACCTCACTGTCTGGTGACTATCTAAAAAGGGCAGGCACAGAGCTTTTGAAATATGCCCCATTTAAACTAATCATCTAAATGGATCTCATATTAAAACAGTGAGCAGAAAGCATCAAGCAGCAACTCTGGTTTATCCATTATGATTCTTCCACAGGCTTTTTTCCTTTGCTTTCGATATTTTGAGACGTTGAATAAATGTTCACAGGGCAGTAGAGTAAGAGACTCCTTAGAAAAAAATGTTGTCTCAAGTTCGACCCAAAGCTATTGACAGTGCTGAGGAGCAAACACACTATGTTCTTTAAGTGGTTATTAAAGCCCGTAACCCACTAAAAGCCACTGGGAGAGCAAAGAATGCATTGTGTCTTACATTTTTTCTTATATAAGAAGAAGTCCAAGGAGGTCTAGTCTATGAGTGTTACAGGACAGAAGATGACAGAGCTATTCCTGCAGAAGCCAGAGAACAACTGAACCACAAGAAGCTAACCAGGACTGGTGCTAAGGGCAGAATGGATGACATCTTGAACTGATCTCTAGAGTTCTTGAGACTCTAAGTTGACATCAACATTAAAGAATAAACCAAAGTGTTTTATAACAAATAGTCCACTGGGGGTGTGAATCATACACACACACACACACACACACACACACACACACACACACACACACACAACCTAGAGATAGATAGTTAATGTATAAATCCCAGTGATTTTGGCACTAATCACAAACACATGAAAGGTCATCATCAGCCTGACCTTGTATCTCTATTGCATTCCCAAAGTTCCTCAGAACATTTCTGTGAGGACCCTTTCTTAGCATACAAAAAGCCCTGGGTTCAAACCATAGCAGAAAAAGAGAAAGGCAGTTGTGGTAGGTGGTACATGCCAGGAACCCAGCTTTTGGGAGGCAGAAGCAGAAAGACCAGGAGTTCAAGATCATCACTGAAATCACACTGAATTCCAGACCAGCTCCCCATCCTATATCAAAAAAAAAAAGTCAAGAATGTGGGAAAATGTGTTTATACAAGGTAGAATTTCATTTTTAATCTTAACCATAAAAGGTACGGAAACCATAAGTATTATGGAATTTTTAAGTGTCTTGTACAGTTTCATACACTGCAGATATGCAGATAGATGACTGTGTTTCTTTATTGTCATTATTTCAAGCCCTATATCAGCAGGTACTGTTTCCAACTCTGTTATGATGCATTTTCCTCTGACTGACTTCTATACCACAAGTGGCCTGATGTTTGTGTTTGCCAACCCAATGGCATTGTTCTCTGTAATATGGCAGGTAATATCCTATAGGCAAATTGGATGTTGTCCCTCTTGTTTCCTTTTAGACTTTCTTCACATATCAATTTCAATCATAAACTTTTTCTTACTCTTCTGATAAGTAGCAATGTCATGAGCATCCTCCAATGTCATAAGCACCCTACAATGTCGTGGGCACTACACTGTACAGTATCATTGGCACCCTACAGTGTTCTTGGCACCCTACAGCATCATAGAGACCCTACAGCATCCCGGACACCCTACAGTGTCATGGACACCCTACAGTATCATTGACACCCTACAGTATCATAAACACCATACAGAATCATAGACATCCTAAAGTATCATGGGTACTCTCCAGCATCATAGATACCCTACAGCATCATAGACACCCTACAACATTATGGGTACCCTAAAGCATTATGAATATTCTACAGTGTCATGGATACCATACAGCATCATAGACACCCTACAGCATAATGAGCACCACAGCATCATGGGCACCCTACAGTATCATTGACACCCTACAGTATTATAAACACAATACAGCATCATAGACACCCTAAAGTATCATGGGTACCCTCCAGCATCATAGATACCCTATAGCATCATAGACACCCTACAACATTATGGGTACCCTAAAGCATCATGAACATTCTACATTGTCAGGGGCACCCTATAGCATCATAGATACCCTACATCATCATAGGCACCCTACAGCATTGTGGGTACCTTATAGCATCATAGATAGGCACCCTACACTTCTAGCTTCTAGCTTTGATCATGGTTTCTTATGGATTTAGGGGAGGCCTTTTGTGTTTCTTCATTTACAACTGTTTTTTCTCTCCTACTTCTGTTTTCTGGGGAAAAAAAAAAACCTCTAACTAGCCAAACTTAGTCTTTGGTCCTTTTCTTCATGACATCATGTTATGTTTCAGTGCCTGCAGGATGGAGACATTAACCAGCTGTTACTCTCTAGTTCCACAGTTTTTATAAAGTGTACCCAGACTTCGTGTCCTATTTTGTATCCTCAAAAAGAGTTACTTCTTGAATGACTTATTATGCGTTCAGATCCTCTGCATATGAATAATTTCAAGGCCTATTTCAGTATCTATGTTCCAAGTTTAACATGTATATTAAAGAGGATGTACTTCCAAAGTTTCCTTGTGTCTTGTAGAAACTAAGAAACAAAGCTATTTTGGCCTAAACTGATGATGTAAACCCAGGGAGGTGCTCAGAACTAATGGAAAGATGGGTCTAAACTGATAATCTATCTATAGAAATGAATTTGGAACATACAGATAGATATGGATGTTTAAAAAGGTTATTTGCAAAAGTTGTCTGATAGAGAACTTTCTAGAAAGTGAGTGGGAAATTATAAGGTCACTTACAACATAAATGGTCTGAAGAAGACAATTTGCAAGTTTGATTCTTTCTGATTCTATCCATAATATACTATTTTAAAAATGATTGTTCTATGCAGGACAATATACTAGGCAGTAGATGGGAATAAAAATAAATGTGAAATATCTCTTCCTGAAATAGTTATGGCTCAGATCATGAGTCATCCTTTAACTGTAAACATGTAAAGTTCACAGGTCCTCATTCTAGGGCCAGAGAAGCCTCGGTAGATTGAGCTGAGCTGTGTTTTCAGAAAGAGCTTCACAAAGCAAAGTGGCTTCACTGTATTCTTTTATCATTGGCAATAGCGAGTACTTCATAGTGAGATAAAGTATTGGATGGATGGGTAGATGGATGGGTGGGTCGATGGATGGATGGATGGATGGATGGATGGATGGATGGATGGATGGATGGATGGATGGATGGATGGTTGAGTGGGTGGGTGGGTGGGTAGGTGGATGGTGAGTGGGTGGATGGGTGGGTAGATGAATGGGTGGATGGATGGATGGATGGATGGATGGATGGATGGATGGATGGATGGGTAGATGAATGGGTGGGTAGATGAATGGGGTGGATGGATGGATGGATGGATGGGTGGGTGGGTGGATGGATGGATGGGTGGGTAGTTGGATGGATGAATGAATGATTAAAGAGGAAAGTATGAGAGAGACAACTAGCATTTGGGACAGATTACAGTTTAACAGAAAAAAATCATCAAGCAGAGGCTATAGAAGAAAGACATTTTAAACGGGGAGAAAATTGTAAGTCGATATTGTAAAAGAGAAAGGGAGCAAGGTATTGAGACAACAAATTGCTCAGTTTGATGTATCCAAAAATTAAGGTAATTCAAGGATTCAGAAGCGGAAGACTCAGGGCTAATGTCAGCTGGTGAAACCATAGACAATGTTGGCAGCTGTTAAAACACTAAATCCTTCAGGATCAGCATACTACTTGGTAATGCAGTTCCAATATGAATTCATTAGCTCGAACTAATATTTGATGACTGTAAGAGGACCAATCACTTGTAAACTAACCCCCTGTCAGCCATCCCAGTACTTGAGAAATATTCCCAGCATGATTTCTGGGGTCAGTGTCACAAGGTTGTGTGGCTTCTTGTATCTTTCAAAGCACTGTGCTCCTTGACTTTTGCTTTTGCTTTGCTGTCAAAGTCTTTTCCATCCTGGGTTGTGCATTAGTGAGTAAGGTTTATACCTTTCCTTTGAAATATCCTAAGGATACTTTGCTGAAAACATTCAACAAACTAAGAAAACATGAGACTTACAATGAATCTGGGGCTAAGTCATCTACTAACTTCATAGGAAAAGTAGGACAGCCCAAGTCCTCTCATATGGTATCTGTCAGTATATAATGAAACACATAATGTGTTTTCTGGAGTGGAAAATAAGATCATTTCAGCAGAACCATGAGTAAGTTGATATTAACATGGACAAATATCAAATGCCAATACTGCTCCAAGTGCTTTTCAAGATCAAATTTGCTGAACATTTATTATTATGCCAAAATGGCAGCCACGCTCTCTTGAAGGCTATGAACCATGAAGAAAATTTGTAAATTACAATACCATGCATGCTACAAAGTAGAAACAATTTGGCATATTTGTTTCTGATTTATTGTAATTTTTAAAGCATGGATTATGTGAGCACGTCGGCAAACATGGTACGTGCTTATGTGTGTATACGCATGTTTGTACATGCTAAAATGAGAAAACATAACTTTACATAAAAACACTTGGATATTTTAATTAAAAAACTCAGGTGACAGCAGATCCTGGCAAGAATGTAGAGAAAGAGGAACACTCCTCCATTGTTGGTGGGATTGCAGACTGGTACAACCACTCTGGAAATCAGTCTGGAGGTTCCTCAGAAAATTGGACATTAAACTACCTGATGACCAAGATATACCTCTCCTGGGCATATACTCAAAAGATGCTCCAACATATAGCAAAGACACATGCTCCACTATGTTCATAGCAGCCTTATTTATAATAGCCAGAAGCTGGAGAGAACCCAGATATCCTTCAACAGAGGAATGGATACAGAAAATGTGGTACATCTACACAATGGAGTGCTACTCAGCTATCAAAAACAATGACTTCATGAAATTCATAGGCAAATGGATTGAACTAGAAAATATCATCCTGGGTGAAATAACCCAACCACAGAAAAACACACTTGGTATGCACTCACTGATAAGTGGATATTAGCCAAAAGCTCGAATTACCCAATCCACAGACCACAGGAAGCTCAAGAAGAAGGGTGACCAAAATGCGGATGCTCCCACTCCTTCTTAAAAGCGGGAACAAAAATATCCATAGGAGGGGATATGGAGGCCAAATCTAAAGCAGTGACTGAAGGAACAGCCATTCAGAGCCTGCCACACATGTGGCCCATATATATACAGCCACCAAAACTAGGTAAGATTGATGAAGCTAAAAAGTGCATGTTGAAAGGAACCAGATATAGATCTCTCCTGAGAGACACAAACAGAGCATGTCAAATACAGAGGTGAATGCTAATAGCAAACCACTGAACTGAGAACAGGACCCCCTTGGGGGGAATTTGAGGAAGTATTAAAAGAGTTGAAGGAGCTTGCAACCCCATAAGAACAACAATGCCAACCAACCAGAGCTTCCAGGGACTAAACCACTACCGAAAGACTATACATGGACTGACCCAGGGCTCCAACTGCACATGTAGCAGAGAATAGCCTTGTTGGGGTACCAGTGAAAGGGGAAGCCCTTGGTCCTGCCAAGGTTGGACCCCCAGTGCAGGGGAATGTTGGAGTGGGGGGCGGTAAGGGAGGGTGGATGAGCAAAACACCCATATGGGGGAGGGGGAGGGGCTTATGGACAGGAAACTGTGAAAGAGAATACTATTTGAAATGTAAATAAAGAATATATCTAATAAAAAATAAAATTTCAAAAAAAATGAAATTCAATATCTGGGCCTATTTAATAGTTTTTCTGCTCCCAACAATAGTGGGAAATACATATAAAATTAGTTAGGGTCAAAACTGAGGAAAGTGTGGTTTTAATGAAAAATGTTTCTATAAAAACTAGAATTCTATGGGAAGTGCCTGGGGAGGAATGCGGCTTTATCTCCTTTTGAGAAGTCTTCTGGTTGTTCTAATTCAGCACTTCATTTTCCTGATAATGTCATAAACGACGAAATTTATGTAAATCTTAAGTCCTTTCTTTTAAAAGTTAATTAAACACCATAGAAAATTAAAGACCGTATGAGCAATGGCTTGAATAACAAACAGAAAATGTATTTGAATCTGAAGGTCACTGTCTGCTGTTGGAAATGCAAAACAGTGGGCTTTGCACAGCTTATTTATCTCTGTGGGAATCCTGGGAAGAGAGCCTCACCCCCAAGAAGGGAGTACAAACAGGACTACACACAGCCCGGGTCTCCTGAGGACAACTCCTCATCAAATGAATTCACCATCTGCTTCAAGACCTAGAGCTGGGCCTAGACACAGGTTGGTTGCATGAATTCTGTAACATCAAGTGAATCAGTCCAATAATCGTAGGGAATGACCTGGACCTCTGAGTAGGCACTGGGAAAGTCCTATGGAGAGAATAGCTCTAACAAGTGACATTCTGTTATAAATGTCAATGCTTTACACAGTTTTAAAGAAATGCTTTAATTGTTAGTGGGGATGCTTTCGATAAATATAATTTAAGCAAATTAAATATAGTAAAGTCATATAAAACTAATAAAGAAGTTTATTAAGGACAGTTGGGTTCTATTTTAGAGATGAAACATAATGGACCATATAAACCACCGATTTCAAGTGTAAACGATCAGACAGCAAAAAGTACATTGCACGAAATAGTCGGTGTACCGAAGTAAATAATTTTAAAATGTTTTCATTTCTATAGTTTTGACAAAGAGAGCGTATATAAACACTCTCGACCACTATTATAAGAGCTGAAGATTGACACGGTGATTGGTACTGGCTCAGCAGAGGTTGGCAGAAGATTCAATTCTGTGAGCAGCATTTCTGGAAGGAGAAATCGTCTACTCTCTTGTGTGGCTTTCCACTGGAGGGCACCTGACCTACCGGCTACATCCTTAAAGAGAAGCAGCCCCTCTCCCAGCTTCTATCAGTTGCCAATGTCTCCCGCTCCAGGGGTTGGACTCATACCCTCTCCCATCTCCATCCTGGGATCTGTGTACGCTGTCATTCTCACCATGTGTCTTATGTTCAACTGTCCTGGAAAACACTGTTTCCTTGTCATTTGCCACTTCTGGCTTTTAACCTCTATCCTCCCTGTCTTCCTCAAAAACCCCTGAGCTTCAGAAGAGGGGTGTGATAAGGATGTCCCAACTAAGGCTGAACATTCGGCCATCTCTTATTCTCCGTGGACCCATAGTGTCTATGACTCAACAGATGGTTTGGTGATGGCTGAAATAGTTTGGTGAATGTTCTACACTCTATATTACATTAATTGGATCAGATAAATTGAAAGATTTATAAATATCTACATTTATATTTTCACAACAAATAGACACACATGCATATTTATATTTATATACAGGATAGATAGGTAGATACATAGGTAGACAGATCTGTATGTAGACAGATAGACAGATGATAGATAGATAGATAGATAGATAGATAGATAGATAGATAGATAGAGGTGATAGATAGATGATAGATAAATAGATAGATAGATAGATAGATAGATAGATAGATAGATAGATAGATAGATGATAAGTAGATAGACAGATAGATAGATAGATGATAAGTAGATAGATAGGTAGATAGATAGATAGATAGATAGATAGATAGATAGATAGATAGATCAGACAGAGACATCACCTGTCCATACTGAATTCTAAATATTTTGAATACCACTAGCCTAACCTAATAGTCTAGCTCTCCAAGCAGCATGGGCTAATTGAACATTCACAAATAGATGAGAATGAAAAAAGGACCCTAGTCCATTTATAATCCTGACATTTATCAGGAATGCAGCCTTGACACGCTATGTCATGAATGACTCAGTATATTTCAGAGAACCATGGTACACATGGTCCACAAGGAAAATGATAACTACCTGACCCATGTTTACAGGGCCAAGGGATTGTGGTCTGTTTTGCTGTGGCTACTGTTGCTGCTGCTGCTGCTGTTTCTTTCTCCCCAGGAAAGTCATTCTGAATTCTCTGGGTGACTTCTGACCCCATGACAGCATTTTCTGACCCTGAACCATTTCCTTCACTGTTTTTGTTGTGACCACCACAGTTGGTACCAACACTGACTTAATGGAACACACACCTCATGCGATTAGCTTTGTCTTTTTCACTATTGCATCCTCACAGCCCAGAATAGTACAAAGGAGTAGTTAGCTCACTGCAGTCTGTGATGAATGAATGAATGAATGAATGAATGAATGAATGAATAAAAAATCCTTAAGGAAAAGAGAAACAGAAGTTTATAGACGGGTCATAAAATTTGACTGATAAGTAACCTGAATTGTAGATATCAGTTTTCCTCCCTTGGTCTTTTCCTCACCTGTGCTGACTTATAGATCTCCTCTCAGTCGCAAGGAAGATTATCACAAAGTCAAATGTAAATTATACTTTGAGCAAGACAACATTTAAATTAGCATTTGCAAACTGAGGAGGAAGACCCATTCAGCGGTCATGACCCTTAATTTAGTGGGTCACCACATTCGTTTAAAGGAGAGAGGGAACTGACTAGATCAGAAAATAGGCTTGCTGCACATGAAGTCAGCATGAGGAAATGAATATCAGTTGTGTGTGTGTGTGTCCCTATCGCACAGTTAAGTCACTGAAGAAATTGAAAAGATGATGCATGGCCTATTGGGCTCTTTTTTAGTCTCTTTTAGGTAGAAACATCTCATTTCTGTCAGCTTGAACCCAGTTCATCATCCTGAAATGTACAAATCTGGGTATAAAGCTTAAAGAGGACACTGGGGGCACAGGTCCCTAGGATGCTGGGAGCACAGGTCCCTAGGCTTTGGTGGATGTACCCACAAAGGACCCTAACTACTTTGTATGATGCTCCTCTCTCAAAAACCCTTACCTCTCAAACCTATTGATTGGCTACAAATTTCTAAGAATATCATAGCCTATTTTTTTCTTCTTCAGATTCCTAGTGTCAAACACTGAATTTCTTTCCCTTCCCCTTCCATTGCCCTAGAAAGAGCACCAAAACATTTTATAACTTTTCCAAATGGTACTCTGCCAAGACTAGGGTAAATAAAGGGGCCAGCATTTCTACCAGAAAGCCTGAGGACAAGGTGCCCACACACAGAGCTCCTTCCTTGAGCAAGCTTGGCATGCATGTTGGGTCACGGACACCTGCAGCCCAGAGCACATTCAGAACCAATTGGGCATCCTTGTAACTGTGTTGTGAAGCATAGCAGAGCTGAAATACTCGGCCAGCAGAGAAACAGGGAGAACAAACTAAAGTGACCTGACACCCACCCCTCTTCCAAAGTCATTTTAAGGCAAACTAGGTTCCACTCTCTGCTGAGAAGAGACTATTCCCATGGTCGGTAATGAATAAAAAAAATCCCTTTCAGTATCACTGTGAAAATGATTTAGGGATTTGCTGGCCAACCATTATGGACGAATTAAAGAGCTCCAAATGTACTGATGTTGCTCTGCTCTGTGGCCTCTACATCCACATATAGACATATGCACATGCACCCACGTGCATACATAGGAACACACACACACATACACACATACACACACACACACACACACACACACACACAGAGGGAGAGGCCAAATGTACCTGATGTTGCTCTGTGGCCTCTCTACATTCACATATAGACATATGCACATGCACCATATACATACATAGGAACACACACACACAAACACACAGAGGGAGAGGGAGAGGGAGAGAGATTGATTTAAAAAAAATATCCTGATGTGGATCCCACACAGGAAGCCAGGCCCCTGCTGAATAATAACTGTGCAGAAAGTAACCTGCCATCTGTCAGACTCATAGGAAGCCTTGGCTTGGTTGAGATTTGCTTTGCATACACTCTCGAAGTGCTTATGAGCTGGAGCTTGTCCCTCAGTGTGGCAATGTTGGGACCTGGTCGAACCATTTGGGAGGTAGAGCCTAGTGGAAGATAGCTAGGTTATTGGAGACGCCATGATTTGAAGCAGTTGGCATAGAACTCTTGGAGAAGGTTGTCCTCATGGATGGTGTGAGCGATAACCTTGGTTGTCAACTCCATAGGCAGAGAGAACTTCAACTGAGGGATCGTTTCCTATCAGAGTAATTTGGGGCACGTCTAGGAGACATTTTAACTGCTAACTGATGTACAAAGGCCAGGTCTACTGTCGGTGGTACCATCCCTAGGCAACTGATTCGGGGCTGTATAAGAAAGGTTGGCTCGGCATGAGTCAGGACACAAGCCAGTGAGCACCACTCCTTCAGGGGCTCTGCTTCCGTTCCTGCCTCCACATCCCTGTTCGAGCTCCTGTTCTGCTTCTCCTCCATATAGAGGAGAAATAAGCCCTTGCCTCCGTCAAGATGGTTTTGGTCATCTGTTTTAGCACAGCAACAGGAAGCAGACCAGAACAGATGAATAGTTACAAAAGAGCACACTGGCCCCCGAATCTCCTTCCAGCATCTTGCTATGCAGTCCTCTTGTCTCTTCCCCCTAACTCTGTAATATCATTCCCATAGCACGGCGCAGCCAAAGGACTGACCATGTTAGGACTGCCTGATCTTGGGCTCTCAGCCTTCAAAACAATGAACCTCTTCCCTTTATAAAGGACCCAGTCTCTATCATTTTACTGAAACTATGAAAAGCACATTAACAGCCAGATTGATATCTCTCATAACTATCCAGAAAACCAAGTAAGTTCAAACAAGCAGCTGAGAGTGAACAGGAGTGTTTAATAACTAACGTCTTCCCTACCTCCCACTCCCTTCATTTACGGACCCAGACAAACCAGAAGAGTCAACCGTGCAGCCTAAGAGGTTTGCTCGTCGCCCACCTCCTCAGCTCGGCTCCAAGCAGGGTTCCACTTTTCCAGGGCACCTGCCTTGGGGTCTGTGCCAAAAGGCACACGGTGGATCTACTCCTGGCCATCACAAGCTCTGAAGAGGCCCCTTGCCTTTCTCCCTTCATTTCCAGTTCACAACCCCGTCTTTCCAGTTACTGTCTATGTCATCGCATCAGCAGCAGCCTTGTTCTCTCCTTGTCTTGCTTATTTTCACAAGGGCTTTTGGGTTTGGGGGGGATTTTTGTTGTTGTTTGTTCTTGTTTATTTATTAATCTTAACTTTATACTTGTTCATCAAGAGGTTAGCACGAGTCTTAAGAATTAATTAGCTGCTTCTCTGGGTAAATCCTCTGTTGGCAACCTAAAACCGTCTCAGAAGGCAAGAGCTTCCTTGCAGCTGAGCTACCTGGAAGAATCAGGTTTATTATGAACCTTTCTGCAATTGTCTTATACATATCCCCTGGTCCCCTGCACAGCCAGGATTATAGCTCAGAATTGCTGTCCAGAAGAACCCAACACAAAGCGCACTATTGCTCCACTTCTAAAATACACTATCTGGTTTCACCTGTGCATAGAGCAGCTTGGAGTTGACCCATTTAAATATTTGTCTGGTTTACATAAGTACAGATATTTATTTATTCTCTTTTTTTTTTTTCCGGAGCTGAGGACCGAACCCAGGGCCTTGAACTTGCTAGGCAAGTGCTCTACTACTGAGCTAAATCCCCAACCCCCCAGATATTTATTCTTAAAGGATTCCTTAGACATAGTAAAAACAATAATAGGTTTGTAATGGTGAAAAATTACAATGTGGGGTTCATGCTGCAGAATTAAAACCAATGCTAAAACAGTCGTGTCTTTTATCTTATAGCCAAAGCCTCTTAGATTTACACTTGAATAAGAATATGCCATATTTGAAAAGTACAAGGGTTATTATTATTCAGTCCTCTAAAGCTCCAGTATATTATTTAACTTTATTTTGAGATTCATTTTAAATGGCATTGACTGTAGGAGATGTGAAAATAGAAATTACAAAGGTTTCTAATCAAAGAATTAATGTGCTAGGCAATGTTACCAAGGGCAAAAAGATCAGGAAAGATTAAAGGATTAAGAAATTACTTTGTTAAAAGAAGAAAAAGGAAACGACTGAAGCCAGATCAAATCACCAGAAAGCAGTCAATCAGCCATCCCAGTTGGATACCCAGTATCATGCAAAGCCTCAGTCAACACGATTTCTTCATCAAATGGAGAAAAGGGGCAAATAATTATAAAACACCCCAAAGAGAAAATTGTAAGCATTAAGTAAGACGATTACAAAGACAGCTGGTACCCAGATTCAAGACCATCAAATGAACACCGAGAAATTTAGCCTATAAAAAACTTTATAGGGGGCTGGAGAGGTGGCTCAGTGGTTAAGAGCACTGACTGCTCTTCCAGAGGTCCTGAGTTCAAATCCCAGCAACCACATGGTGGCTTACAACCATCTGTAATGGGATCTGATGCCCTCTTCTGGTGCGTCTGAAGACAGCTACAGTGTGCTCACATACATGAAATAAATAAATAAATCTTTTTAAAAAACTTTATAGTACACATAACTTTTATAACTTTTCCCTATCTTGGCTTTTAAAAAAATAAAGAAAATTTAAACTAAAAAGTTTAACTTTAATTACTGAATGTCCATCATGCACAGACCCATGGGAAAATTTCTCCTCCATCCTCAGCACGAGAAATAGCTGTGCTGCTCCTGAACAACTGGCTTTCTTGATGGAGTGGCCCTTGGCACCAAGAGACTTGCGCGCACACCTACAGTCTCCTCTCTCAAGCACGGAAGCCTTTTATGTCTAAATCAGTGTTGCGTTCATTTTGCTTTTCCAATCTCTCATCTTTCTCTGGCCTGATTTCTTGCCTCTTGTGTTTTGATTTGGCTTAGCTTATTCTAGGATACACACTTTATGGATTGACTTTGGATCCCTTCCAGAATCTAGGGGCGTATCGATGACTGTCAAGGTTGCAACCAGTTGAAGATGAGTGAAGGGGCAATTATTTATCACTATTCAAAGCTTCAAGTGCTATCTATATCACAGCCTTCTGTTCATCTATGCAGAAAATATCCAACTACACGGGCTCAGTTGAGCAGCTGAGTGCCCTATAGACTTTGCTGACCTCAATACCCTCGGACGAATTGTGTTACACTGGATTGTAACCTCTCTTTACCCATCATCCCTCACAAATGACCCCTCTTGAAGGAGGGACTCAAAGAGTTAATATATTGGGCAGTGTTCAGAATTCGAGATGATCAGAAAAGATTAAAGGATTTGAAATTATGTTGTTAAAGAAAGAAAAGGGAGACAAGGAGTCAGGTAATGTCATCCACAGGCAGTTAGCCATTCTCACTGCAGATAGAGAAAAGCATTCAGCTGAAAGGAGAGGGTCTGGGTAGAGTTCCGCCTTTATTTACAGTCGGAGATGAATGGCATCCCTGTCTTGTCTGGTTGGTTTGTATGGCTCTCCTTACATAATGCTAGCCGGCATGGATCAGGTAGAGTAGGCTGGCTTCAAGCATACCGTGTTTCTTTCACCTGTGTGCTGAAACTACAGGTTTACACAGCCACGCCCTGCTTCTAAAAAGCTCCTTTCACTGCTTTTACTGGCCTGTTTTGTTTGTTAAGGACTAGCAAGTCATATATTGCTCATGCTGTCTATTTGTTACTTAACGACTGCTGAGGACCTGGGTTTAACTCAGCAATTCCAGGAAAAACATTTAAACGGCAGAGAAGGCTATAGAAGCTGACCGACTACTAGAACTGCTTTTCTACGACAGCGCCATTCCTGCCTTGCTGCCCACAGCACAGTGCCTGGGAAGGAAGGAGGCCATATAGCCAGCCAGTGCCTCTGATCAGAGACATCAAGACCTTGATCAGAAATTCCTGTTTCACCTGAGCCTTTCCGGAGTCTTCCCAGACTTCTGAGCAGAAAGGAACTTAATTAAAAACGAAGCCTCAATGAGGAAGCTTTTGGTGACAGCGTGGGAAGATCAAGGCTTGCTGGGAAGGTAGCCGTGGGCGGCTGGGACAATCCCGCTGCCGGCTCAGAGGAGCTGTGTGGAGCAACGTGAATAAGCCTGAAAGAATCCTTTGCTTGGATTCAACCCTGGGTCTCGATTCTTTGCCTGAGGTCAGGAAGATCTTTCTCTTTTCCAAATTAGATAATCCGTGACAGCTCAGACTGCCTTTTGAAACAGTTCGAGAAAGTTCCTCCATGAAACTGGAACAAACGCTCACCCCTTTTTCAAAGTCACCCTCGGGAGACTGCAATGGCACAGGATTTAAGGTTTCATCAGGTGAGATTGCTCAGGGAATGGCAACAGAGGACTCCAGTCCATTACTCTACTCCCCGTTTGATTCTCTCTCACTTTAAATCCATGAGCATCCTCCTGTCCTTTGCTGCTGGACAGAAGTCGGAGGGCCTTGTGCAGGATTCTCACTGTCCCCCCAGTCTGTGTGCACGCCAGTGAGGTGTTGTCCCCTTCCATATAAATAGGAACTTTGCTTGGAGCCTAGACTTTCTCACATGATGAAAAGGTATGAGTCTCAGATAAAGGAAAGGAGTTACTCAAAGGCGGGGGTGGGGAGGAATCATCCTAGATGAGCCTTATGCGAACAAAATAGATCAGAAGAGGCAGAAGTCACCTAATGTTTTTGAAGAAACTTCTGTTTAGGAGGTAGACAGATAGCTGGAAACCATAGGCAGAGTCTGAGAGCCACATTCCAATCACCAAAAAAAGAGAGACCTTAACCCATAATTGTGCTGTCTTGTTTTCTGTCAGCAGCCATGGTTGCTGGGAGGAAGATCAGATCCCTTGGCTGAAAACACAGCCAAAATGACACCTTCTCCTCAACCTGGGAGACTGGACACCAAGGTGAGGGGAGGGGGAGATCAATCGGTTGGTAAATGGCCTTCGGTGCAAACACAGGATGTGAGGCCAAATCCAAAACCCATATTTAAAAAAGGAACTTTTGTTTTATTTTTTTTAAGCCAAACCTGCTGGTGCAAACCTTTAATCCCTAAAGCACTAAAGGTGTGGGAACAGCAGATCCCTGGGACTGACTGGCCAGCTATTCTTGCCTGACTGACAAGCTTTAAGACCCACCGAGAGACCATCACTCAAAACACCAAGGTGAAGGGCTCCTGAGGAACAAAACCTAGGATTTAACTTCTGCCCTCTATGTGCATGTGCGTGCACATGCGCGTGCACACACTGTGATGGATGATTTTAAATGTCAACCTGATACAACACTGAATCCCTTGGGAAGAGAGTGTCCATTGAGAAGCTGTCTAGGTCAGGTCTTTCTGTGAACATGTTTGTGGAAGATCGTCTTGCTTCTCAACTGAGTGGGGAACGCTCTGAATGTGGGTGGCACTGTTTTATGGGACAGGCCCTAAACTGTGCAGAATAAAAAAAAAAAAAATGTAGGTGAGTGTAGGACCAGCCAGCAGCAGAGGCTCATTTCTTGACTGTGGTTGTAATGTAGAAGCTGCTTGAATTTGTGCCTCTATTTCCGTGAAATGCTAGACTGTAACCTGGGATCGTAAGCCAGAATTGTCTCCTCTAAATTGCTTTAGGGTGGTATACACACACACACACACACACACACACACACACACACACACACAATAATAGGTAGGTGATAGATAGGGGACATTATACATCTTTAGTTGTGATAAATCTTATTTATTGACATAAGCATAGTGTACATTCTAACTACCCAAACCCTCCTTCAGTTGAAAGAACCTTCTGAATCGCGAAGACCTGATGGAAACTTATCTACCCATGAACCGGTCTTTAGCCTTTCCTTCCTGTTCCTCTATCTCTTGTCCAATCAGAGAGGCCAAGTGCTTTTCCTTTGTCCTCCTCAGTCATTCTCAAAGTTTCAAGGTCATTTTGTGAGCTTTCCAAGGGCACCACTATGTCTATACTGGTGCTGGTGTCTCTTTTAGTAACGTTGACACTGGCTCTGACCATCCAAGCAAGGGTAGGTAAGACTGCTGGCATCTATTATGAACCAAGGCAGTGATACCCAGAGTAGCAGCGGTCACTGGCTTCTTTACTGTCATACATAGTGAAGAGTACCAATTTTATTCAACTTGAGTCAAGTCAACATCTTTCAATATACTGAGTGATTAAATGGGATATAACATAGAGTAGCCAGTGAAAGCTTGGTAACTGTTCTGAACATTTGCCTATGTCCCAGCTTTAAGCAACACTAGCTGTTTTTTGTGGTCTGATACTTTGGCCTGAAAGAAAAATAACACACACACACACACACACACACACACACACACACACACACACTTTAATTACTCACACTTGAGTGCTTGGCTGACAGTTTCTCAAAAGTGAATAAAGAAATCCAACATTTCAAGGAAAACAATTGGCAGTATCTGTTGTCAGTCTTAAGATCTGAACATCCAAGGGAAACCATGAACCCACCATGGTAACGTAAAGTTACTTCCAATTAGTAATTAGATTAGATCAGCAATAATCTTGACATGTCAATGCTTGAAATTTTTACAGACCCAGTGAACCAGTACCAGTCATGCCTCAAAACTCATGAGAACAAGCTCAATTCAAAATACAAACTAGACCAGTGGATCTCAATGCAGATCAGCACAAAAACACCCTATTTCAGACTCTATATTGCTAGTAAGCATTAAGAAACTGCTGTAGAACACAGGAGTCAAAGCAAGAGGAAAACCCAATGGACAGTGTTATACTTTATAAAAAGGAACCAGGATATGTTTTGGTATGGTGATGTGGGAGGAGTACCTCAATGGGCCCTTGCTGAGGCATCCCTTACCCTGGAGGTACCAGCCACACGACACGGGTATAGAATAGAGTTTATTTAGGGATGGGAAGGAGAGTAGTTGGGAAGGGAGTAGAGGCAGGGAAAGACAGAGAGAGAGAGAGAGAGAGAGAGAGAGAGAGAGAGACAGAGACAGAGACAGAGACAGAGACAGAGACAGACAGAGACAGAGACAGAGACAGACAGAGATAGAGACAGACAGAGACAGACAGAGAGACAGAGACACAGAGACAGAGACAGAGAAAAGAGAGGCCAGCCAGAAACATGTAGGGAGAAAAGGAGGAGCAAAGGAAAGAGGGAGAAAGGGGTCAAAGAGGAGAAGGGACAGAGAAAGAAGAGAGCAAGGCAGGACCAAATAGCCCCTTTTATAGTAAGTCAGGCCTACTTGGCTGTTGTCAGATAACTGCTGGGCGGAACAGTCAGCAGTGGGCACACAGACAGACACCTGCTCCATCCACATCTCTGATGACTGGGGAAAGGCAAGTATAAACCACCAAGAGGTTTCAGCCCCCAACTGCTAGGATGGTCACCACCAAAAACCAAATAAACAACTGAATAAATAGGTAAGAAGACAAGTGTTTCCAAGAATATGGAGAAAGTGGATCTCAGGAGCATAGTTGATGTAGAACCATTGTGCAAAAACAGCATGGGGATTCCTCAGTAAAGTAATAATAATAAATTAAAATAGAAACGTAGAACTACAGGATGATCCCAGAGTCCCATCTCTGCATCTATGTCCAAAGGCATTGCAATTGGTCTGTATACGAGGATTCTGCACCCCTGTGCTCTCTGCAGCATAATCCACAGTAACCAAAGGTAGAGTCACCTTCAGCAGCCACTGGCGAACGAGCAGATGAGGAAAGCACAATACATGTGCACAACAGGCCAGTACTCGGCCTTCAAAGAGAAGGAATTCTACCACGGTGACAGCATACATGGTGACCCAGAAGGGTATTATGTAAGAAAAGTAAGTCGGGCACAGGAAGACAAACTTGCAAGATCTCACTTGCAGGATAAAAGAATGAGTTATCAGGAAAGACATCAAGGTGATGTTAGTCAAATTTTCTAAGGTTCCAAGAGCAGTCAGTTCTGGAGCCCTGATCTGGAGCGCAGTGGTTGCAGGTAAAGCTGTGTGTTCTATGCTGGACGTGGTAACTAGATCTTATGTGTTCTCATTGGGAAAAGAATGAAAGAGGAGAGAAACAGAAACAACAGTTCGAGGCGGGGGGATGACTGCTTGCTGTTTTAACAAAATGTGCGTGAACTTCCCCTGGCACGAAACTGCTATATTCTTCTTGAGTCTCCTAGCCATTTGTTGCCAGAATCTAATAGACCAAATGCAGACATAGAAACAGGAATCCTAGTGTTTTCTACTAATCCGTACATCAGAGACATCTCCCAAAAGATAGAATCATGTTCTTCCTCTTACAACGCGTATTTTTTGCTTTTGAAAATTGTCACTTTTCATAGAGTATCCGACACTAGCATAGAGCGGGCTGGTCCTTTTAATCACTTCTTAACTTCTCAGAGTTAATTTCTAGTCCATAGCTTGGTAGGTGTGGCTCAGGAAAATAAAATCCTGGTGAGGTTCTTAGTAATTGCTGAAAGGAGCACAGACGCCAGGCTTTGAGAGCCTGAGCCTGCATGCCCATCCGAGGGCTGTGCTGCACTGACATCGGTCCATGCTCGGCCTTTTTTCCTTGGAGTGTGAACGACCAAGAGTAAGCATGACTATTCATCTGTCAGTGTAATCCGAGAATCGCACATGGAGCATAGCAGATGACAGATGCTTAAGAGACATGTTCTTTCTACATCAGGGTTCAATGTATTAGAGCATCCCTGACCTGAAGTGGGAGGACAACACGGCTGGGCCCCGCATGCCAAAACGGAAAGTTTATGTTGCGATTTGTATTAAAGTGCCTAGCAAGTTCTAAGATAAAAGGAAGGACGCTTAGAAATCTGTGAAACTTAAGAGGTCTTATGAAGTGGAAAAGTTTTCTGGAATGTGTCGTGTGATGCAGCATCACGTGGTGGGAGGACACGTGATGTTTGAAGAGAGTATAAATAGGACTCTAGGCAGCGGCGGGGCTAGCCCTGCAACGCTTGGTTGGTCTCACCTCTTCACTTCATTGGGGAGACACAGCCGAGATCTTTTGGCATCCCAGCTGGTCCTGGCCCCCCCCCCGCCCCCGATGACGCCGACAGATCCTGCAGAGGTCTGGCAGTTTCTGCTGGGTCGTGCCACCACTGCTGATTTGTGTCTGGTATCCCGACACTACTGAATTGAACTGCTAGTATCTTGACAAACAGAGATGGCAATTGCCCCCAAAGAACTGCTTCTAAACAGGTTCGCATCCCCTTGTCCTACTTACCATCTTTTCTACTCTACCTTTGGATGGCGGGCTAGAAGTGTGGGGGGTGGGGATTCAAAGCTTTTGAGAACCCTTATTAAAGAAGAGTCTTGAAAAAATCTGAGCCTACAATCTTGCATCTATTAAATAAACCTGTTTTAAAATTCCAGAAGGCCACAAAAATATTTTTAAAAAAATAATTACAACAAAATTTCCACTCTGAAGGAAGAGATCAGAATTTTATTTCTTGATACAATCTTCTTATCTTTTGATTTTTATTTATGTGTATGCCATATGTGTACAGACGCCTTTGGAAGCTGAGAATTGAACTGCGATCCTCTGGAAGAGCAGCGAGTGCTCTTAACCGTTGAGCGAACCCCACCCCCAGCCCCTCTCATTAATAAAAAATTATATGTGACTTCAAGTTGTAAAGACAGAAATGCTGCTCTCTCAGATCACATGCAGGATACTAGTTCCCAACCACAGTAAAATGAGGGATATGCAAGGGAGAAAATGTCATCATTTAAATGACCTGTAAATACTGAGTGCAATACAGATGGCAACGGGGTTGCTAGGAGGTTGTGGAGGCGAACATCTATTTTTACAGCCCAGAGAGTTTTATCCCTGTATCGTGTTTACTTTCGTTTTTTGTAACTCTGCTATGGGACACCAGCACTGGAAATGGGACTTGGAATTTGTACCTGAGCACACCAGTCCACTGTTCAGGAGTGAGATTTTATTTAAAAAACGAACAAACAAAACCAGAAAAACAGTGGAAGTGATCTTCCACGGGCCTAAGATGTTTTTGCTGGAACTAACCATTTAGTCCCAAGGCATACTGCAACCAGAACAGGTCCAGGATCCTGATAATTTCAACAGGTGTTTCCCAGGCTGCCTGCCAGGAACCGCAGGGGTTCCTGCCAGGAGCAACACTCAGAAAGAAGAGAGTCACCAGCTGGCTCCCTGGAACTCAGCCCCCCCAAATCCCTGCTCCCAGCTCAGAAAAGATCTAGCTGGTTCCGCACCTGCTGCCTTCCCAGTTGCTCTCTCCCAACTAACACTCAACAGTGCTCTGAAGGCGAGTGTGATTGAAACTCTGAGACTTCCAAATGGGGCTGCTTCCCTACTTCACCTCCAGACATTGAAGACAGAAGGGGAAGTACAGGGAGTGAAACAGGAAGTGCGTCTGACTCAGTACAGGGAGTGAAACAGGAAGCACATTTGACTCAGAAGCACGTGACCTTCCCAGGAGTTGGCCAGGACAGTCTGCTGGCTGACATGAGCTGGTGGGCTCGAACTCTGTTCAAGACAGTTTTTTTTTCTTGCTGCCTCGCTTTCTTATAGCCCTTCTGAGAAATCTTAATACCAAAAAGTGACAGACTTCAGAAGAGCCCAGTGATCCTAATCAGGACTGAGTTCCCTTCCGGTTCAATTTAAGATGGCTGGTTCCTTGATTTTTCCAGCTAGGGAATGACTAACTTCGCCCCAAAATTCTGAACGCAGTGATTCCATTTGGAGAGCCTTCAGCCTAGGATCTGTCTACTTCTTCATCTCAAGACCAGGGTCATAGGAGCTGTTCTGACTCTCTCCAGCTTTGACTGCTAATTTCTAATAATTCAATTTCTGTCGCTATAACAAATACCCGAGACAAATCAATGTATGAAGCACAAAGACGCAGGTTTCCGCTCACAGGTTTTGAGTTTCCAGTCCCTGATTGGTGGGCCCGGTTCCTTTGGGGCTGTGTTACACAGAGAAAAGCAACTTACTCCACGGTTGTGATGTAGAAAAAAATAAGGCAATAAAAAAGGGGTTAGGGATGCATGCACCCCTTGGCAGAAAAGACTCACCTCCGATGACTGGTAGATCTCCCACTGGTGACACCTCCTTAAAATATCCACCAACCCCCTGTAGTCCTCAACTAGAGACCAAGACTACAGAGCATGCGCAACTTGGGGAACATGTGAAAATCTATCCCACAGCCGTTCCAGTTCTGGTCCCCAGACTATCTTGACTTGCAAACAACCCTGCCCTGCAGGAGACTCCAAAACCTTCACTGCTCTGGCAGTGTTCAAAGATCCAAGGTCAGTATCTTGTTTGCACTGCCAACCAAATTCAATGTTTTCTCTTCGAGAAAAATCAAAGAGCAAGTCACAGGCTTCCAAGATGCAATGGCGTAGGGTTAAGTGTCCCACTCCAAAAGGGAGGAAAAGAGGGGTCAGACTGGAGCAAGAGCGTTATCTTTACAGCCCTCAGCATCCAGCGTACTGTGGAGGGCTGGCTGCAGATTCCCTAAGGCTGAGGGAGTTCATCCCTGCAGCTTGCTGGCTGCACCCCACCTAGCTATTTTCGGGGGGGGGGGCGGGGATTCTACTTGCTATCTTCACTTCCCAAGTCAGGTGGTCCATGCTGCGACATCCATCTTCCTGGGGTCTCTATTACAGCTTTGGCCTTCATTCCCATTATTTAATACAGCAAGGGTTCTCAAACTTCCAAATGCTGTGACCCATTAATACAGGCCCTCATGTTGTGGTGACCCCCAACCATTAAATTATTTCATTGCTACTCTATAACTGTAGTCTTGTTACTGTTGCAAATGATAATGTATATATCTGACATGTGGGATATTTGATATGTGACCCTCAAAGGAGTTACAACCCAACAGGCTGAGACCCACAGGGTTAGAGCTTAGCCTCTTCTACCCATGAGGCCATAAACAAAGTATCTTTCCACTTTAACTTGTCTATAAAATGAGGAAAATAATAACCTCCCATTTCACCCCTCACAAGGACGAATGGAAACAAATGCAGGTTAGGTGCTGTGAAGGCTGGTTCTGGGTCCAGTTGTCAGAGCTGAGGAATGCCCAGCTGGCTTGTCAATGCTCCTCTGGTGTATCTGTGAGGCTATTTTTTAACGAGATCAGCCCAGGACACAGTAGACTTAGCAAGGAGGCTCCATTCTCACCCATTCAAGCGGGCACTGTCCAATCAGCAGAGAACACTAGGAGGGTGAGGACGGATAGATTCGGTCCTTCTTAAGCTGATGGAGCCACGTCCTTCTCGTGGACATCAGAGCTGCTGATGTCTCAGGCTGTCGCACCTGATCTGGGACTTACACGCTCAACTCTCCTGGCTCCCAAGCCTTCGAACTTGTGCTCCATCGCACTCTCAGCCTTCCTTGGCCCCCAGCTGGCAAGGGGCTAATATAGGACTTTAAATCCTCCATGATCTCCTAAAGTAATCCTCTTCATAGATATTTGCATAATACACATCTATATTCATATTAGTCCCTACATAGATGTATTTGTATGTGCCTATGTATAGAGCCTGTTGGTTCTTTTTCTCTATAATCCAGGGCCCAGAGCAAGATGAATTCTACTACCTTTAATAATAAACATGTGTTTCCACACATACTACTCTCATCGGTGGCTTCAGTGGATGCCCAAAGAGTAGCTGAGAACTATGTCTCTGTAGTCTCTGGTGTTTCAAAGAGTACTACCTTTCATCCTGAAATTTCAAGGGTAAATACCAACTCTAGTTTCTGAGAGAATTCTACACTTTGTCTAGCACTGATGTGAAAATCAGACCACTGTAGGGAGCGGCGCGGCAAAACAAAGATGGCGCCGACATCCAGCCTCATCTGGATGTCGACAACTTACTGCGCATGTGCAGGCTTGTCCCCTTGCTAGGGGGGCCGTACGCTAATGAGATGTAGGGCGCCCTCCAGTGGTGAACAACGGTACTGCACATGTGCGGTTTTTGCACCTGATGTCAGTTGGCCGTTAATATGCTAATGAGGGGCGGTACCATGCTAGTGAGGTGATTCATTCTCCACCAATCCCTGGAGGACAAGTAGTGGGGTGATAGTGGGGTGATCCGTGCCCCACCAATCCCTGAGAGATTATTAGCATACTGTTGTGTATATAAGGCGAGCGACTTTGCCGCTCGTGGTCCCCTGTCCCTGTTCAAGAGAGCTGTACAGTGAAGGCTTGTTTGCAGAAGAATCCTGTTGCCGCGCCTCGTTCTTACTGGCGAGACGTTGGGCACGCGACAGACCACAGGCTCAGAGCACCTTGCAGCCTGGCTTCTACCACTACTAACAGATCCATACACCTGAAGAAAAGCAGAGCTTCAGCTGATGAGACTCCTGTAGCTCCCATCTCTAAGCCTTTGAGTCTCAAAACCAGTTCAAGGTCTCCAACTCCCCATCAGCCATCTACCACACGGATAAATCTATTGAGAAGCTGCTTGTGGGCCTCAGGGAGGGAGTCCAGGCACCGGTAGACTTAGCTACAGGACACTTGAACAATGCTTCAAATACGCACTTCGAAAACCAGAAAACCAGAGCTTTTGAAATACACGGCGGAAAGCATACGTCTGAAAAGAATTTGAAATGCAAATGTTTTGTAACAAAATAAAGTGCTATGACATTGATGGACTAAGTCACACAGGACACCCCTGCTGTGACGTTAATGCTGAGAAGACTTCACAAACACCCCCTTTAAAATGGGAGAGCTCACTCCTCCTTGTCAGCCTGAGCACCTTCCATCTCTGCCTCTTCACCAAGTTCATTTACTTACAAAATGGAATCCTGGGTAGTGGAAACGCTACTCTAGAACAGGCTCCCCGGAAGGCTTTCCATCGAATGGCGTTCTTAGATCTTTGAAGGCAGACTTAGAATTTTCATGTTTAACTTTGCTTACATGAATACTGCATGGGGTAAACTGATTTAAAAAAAAAAACATGTATACATTTTAAAAACAATATGGAAAGGGGAATTCAATTTCCCTCTCTTCTCCTTAAGGACTGAAACCACTGCTGGCATATAATCATGGATGCCGCTTTGTTAGCACAAGATGAACAGAGAAGGAAGCCAAGGGATTGGAACATCATGTAGCGCCCTGTTATGTTCACAAATGCCTGGGGGGATGGACTTAGGACAAGCAAAGTTTTGCTTGGTTTGTTAGGTGGTTTCAGTCCATGGCTCTGTCACCTTTAGATAGCAAGTCAACGAAATACCATGCGGGAGCGCGTGGAGGAGTGATGCTCACTTCGGAGCAGGAATGGTAAAGAGGGAGAGGAAAGGATTAAGGTTCTACTGCAAGTAAGCCCCCTCTAAAGTTTTGCCCAACTTCCCGGAGTGCCAAGCGAGGGACTGGGCCTCCAACATCTGAGCCTTCCGAGTCCCAGCTATGGCGCACATTCTGGAATTTATGACAAGTTTTAACTACCACTTCCTAAATTCTGTCTGAAATTTCTCATTATAGATTTGCATATGTGCTTCTTAAGCTCTTCCCATGTGCCAGCCCAGCTGATAGGGATGCCAAGGCACACAAGGAATCGCTAGACACTTCCTTTCTGGTAGGAAATGTCTGCATGGAATTTCTCACTAGTTTGGAAACTGACAAAAAAAAGAAAAAAAAAGAAAAAAAGAAAAAAGAAAAAAAGAAAAAGAAAAGAAAAGAAAAGAAAAAAAACTCAATGCTGACATACAAAAAACCTTGGGAAATAGTTCCTAAGTCAAGTAGTCAATCGAATATGACTATCCAATGGTGATACAATAAAAATAATAGTTACTGGACAATAGTCTTAGAGAGTAGACCACTGAAGACTATCATGGTTGCATCTGCTATAGGCTGTGAGATTTACTGTAAATAAATATAAAATTATCTATTCTGTTTTAATCATATAGCTACCACAGTATTAAATATCAAAATAAATATTGCAAAGAAAAAAATCTTGCTTATTGTCAGCATTTAAATTTCCATGGCTTATCTTCCTATGCATAGTTAAACAATTTCTTCCTAATAGAGGTAAAGGGGGTGTTATAAACAATATTTCATATTAATGGATAATCCTATCCCAAGACACACTAAAATTCATGATAGAATAATACAAAAATGCTCTGGGTACAATTTTCTTCACCATATACGCTTATGACTAACTGTGATCTCTTGACTAAAGGAGTATTTATATAGCCTGCTGCACTTTTGAAATATTTGCTTATGTATATTCATGATTATAAAAAGAATATGCTAGTTTTCAACAAACAATATTATGTATTAACTAGGTGTTTTTATTAGGTAAATAATCAGCATTTATCCAATCAGCTTCCCCTCGCCATATTTGACAAAATGGACAAAACTGAATCACTGAGAATAAAAATAATCTACAAGAGTGGCTTCTGAATCCTCTCAGTTTTACTTAAATTGTAAAAGTGACACCTAAAACACAGATTCCCAGTGCCAGAATCGGATCATCTGCCCCTATACCAGCACACACTGTTCAGCTCTAAATCATGGGCTGAATGGAATGAGGTAGCATCGTGGACCATGATCGATATGTCAGCTTCCCCCTCCCCACCCTCTCCTCATTCTACAGTGATTGACAGCTAGGAATGCTGAACCGGGATGGAGAGCTCATCATCAGAAGTACCCTTCTGGAATGGAATTTAATAGCATCATCTGAATAGTGGTTCAGTCAATCTCAGTTTCTTTGCCTCTGGGGAGACAACACAGATGCATACAATTCTGTAAAAAAAAAAAAAAAAAAAAAAGCATGATTATTCCAAAGCCCTATGTTAACAAGTCATTCATCATCACTACTATCTTATTTCTTTAAAAAGAATCAAAAAGCAGGCTAACTTTTCCATGTTCTGTACAAAGCAGTGATCAGAAACCACCTTGATCTCTAGAAGTTTCCTAGTGACCCAGAGAATTACGTCCTGGGTCTCCTGGTCTTGTCTCAGTTCTCTGAGACACTGTTACTTAGAGCTGCTACCGTTGAATGTTGAGAGACTTAGAACCAACTAAGGCAGGGGTCACCAGAGTCAAGGAAGACAAAAGGAAAACCTCAACATCCAGATGCCCTCGCCCCAACCCCAAGTCTGTCAAAACAAGACCCCTGAGAGTGAAGTGGCCCTGACTTTACTGAGAGGACAATTCAGATGTGTCTGCAAGAAGATTTTCAGGGAAATACTTTCCTCATCCCCGAGGATGAGGAAGTGGATGAACCCCCTCCTTTACTCTCTCTCTCTCTCCCTTCTTCCCTTCCTCCCTCATCTGCCTTATCACACAGCATCCAAGTTTGCTTGTTGAGGTGGAAACAAACAGGGACACAACGCAGGCTCCGTTCCCACACCTCAGGGACCATCTTGTTCTGTTAGATCCTTCCTTCCCACACCAGAAGCAGAAAATCACCGAGACTGGGGTTTCTTACTGCTGCCACCAAAAGTATAAATTTTCCATTCAACTCCACACGCTGGGGAGGAATGAGATAGCATCTGCAGGAAGGAGTGCAATGGAGTGAGAAAGGAAGAAACATCACAAAATCATCTCAGCCTCCATCCGGCCCCGATAGCAGAGACCTCGGGGCCCTTCTAGCACATTCTGAGACACTGTATACAAGGAATACAAGGTTTTCTTGGCAGGAAAAAAAAATATGCTGTCTGTTTTCCAGGCACGAGTGAATCACTGGAAGAAAGAAAATAAGGGAGCTGAGCCTGGGGATACACTTCACTTCCTAGGAAAGGTCCTCACTTCCTGTTCATTTCCTAGTAAAGGGTCTTCCCTTCCTGTTTACTTCTCAGTAAACACTTCTTTACTTTCCATTGTCTCACTCATGGTATTTTCGAAGAGGGCTGCTCTCTCAGATCTACCACCCACACAGTCAATTTCACAGAAAGCAGTGAAATTTTTTCACTCTTTTTTCAGGTTTGGTCCTGGTTGGTCTCAGGCCATCCCTGGAGAAAGGAGCAATGCTCAGCACAAAACCAGAAACAGATGTGGGAAGCCAGATGTGGACCAGCTCAGGGAAATAAGGCACAGTCAATGGTATAACTCATGAGAGCTAAAGAGGAAAACAAAAATGAGTTTAGATGCAGAATTGAGCAGACTGAGAGGAAAGAAAAAGGCTTGTCACACAGTCTTGTCTCTGTCAACCAGCAAGATATTCTAACATTTCTTTAAGGTTGAGGAATTCCCTCGTGAAGACTGTGTGTGTGCATGCATGTGTATATGGGTGTGCATTTTTTTCCGTGTGTGTGTGTGTGTGTGTGTGTGTCTGTGTGTGTGTGTGTGTGTGTGTGAACGTGCATGCATCCAGTGTGTTATCTGCTTTACCCAGAGAGGCAGGATAGCCAAGGCCCAGGAAGGATGCAAACCTGATGAAATGAATCAATATTTTGGCCTCCTCTGACAACCACATGAACAAATGTAATCTGAAAAATATTATTAAAACCCATAGCCCCCAGACATTGTAGATCTATGTGGGCAAAAGTAATTACAGAACTAATTCCTTTGTGTTATTGAAAATGCCTTTGGCTTGGTATTGATATGGTAAGAACAGCTATCTGTGAAAACAAATGCAGGCCTCCTGTTTGCTTTAATTTACTCTGGTCACAATTCTTTCTTCCTTTGTTAAATCGCTGAGTTTTGCCCAGAATGCTCAATATGATAAAGGAGACGAATAGCCTGTGTCATCTCTGTACTCGGGGGTTTCTATGAGATAGGCACATGGCCTAATGGGTACTATTGGACAAAGGATATCTTCGGTTCTAAACCACCTTTGCAGCAGACTTGCCCAAATAGCCTTTTAAAACGGCAGGTGCCTGCTCTCCACCCCAGAAAGCCTAGTTCAATTCATCAACGTGGATCAAGGCATTCATATATACGCAATCTGAGTCCATTCATTCAATAGCTATTCACTAGGAACTTAGTAAGAACCTATGATCGGTCAAGTTTCTCAGCACGTGAGAGTAAATAAAAGGGAAATGGGTTTGAAGAAACCACTCTTTGGGTAAGAGCACTTGCTGAGCAATCAAGAAGACAGAAGGTCAGGTCTCAGCACCCACAAAGTGAGCCATGAGTCTTGCACAAACTCTGAGCTGTAACCTCCAGCTCAGGGGGACAGGGACAGGAAGATCCCTGGGACTCACTAGGCCTCCAGTATGCCGAGAGAATGTCAGGCCCAGGTTCAAGGAGAGACCCTGCCTCAAAGGAAAACGCAGAGACTGAAATAAGACACTAGACTCCATTTTCTGGGCTCTGCATGCTTACACAGGCACAGGCATGGAGTGTACACACACGCACGCACGCACTCACGCACGCACACACGCACACACACAAATAAATAAGGCTAAAGAAATGTCTGCTCTTGCTGGGGTTCAAAGTTCATATTCTAGCACCCACAGCACGTAGCTCACAACCACCTTTAGCTTCACCACCAGGGAACCTAACGCCCTCTTCTGGCCATTGTAGGAACTGAATGCTTGTGATGCACCTAGAGACAAACAGGCACACACACAAATACACAGAAAATAAAAACAAAAACATTTGAATAAAAAAAAATTAAGAAAACAAAACCAGCCATTGCCTTAATGAAGCTGACACCTAAGAAGCTCACAAACAGTAAGCATAACATGCCAATAGTGGGAAGTCACGGTGGAAAAGGAAGCAGGAGAGAATAGGCAACTTAGGAGGGTTAAAGGGAACAGGATTTTTAATAGGATAGCTGGAAAACTAGAGTCATAGAAAAGAATTAAAGAAAGTAAGCCACATAGAAACCAAGAAAAATACAGTTGAATGAGCATATGTTAAAATCCTGGGCTAGGAAAATGGCCAGTCTGTGTTTGAGGAACAATATGGAAGGCAGTAGGGTTGACATGAATGAAATCGGAGAAGAATCGTTGATAAAGGCCAACAATGAGGGTCCCTGTGAGTCAAGACACAGACTTTAGGGCCGGAGAGGTGGCTCAGTGGTTAAGAGCATTGACTGCTCTTCCAGAGGTCCTGAATCCAATTCCCAATAACCACATCTGGCTCGCAACCATCTGTAATGGCATCTGATGCCCTCTTCTGGTGTGTCTGAAGACAGCTACCATGTACTTATATATGATAAATAAATAAATACATCTTTTAAAAAAAAAAAGACAAAGACTTTAGCATTTGCTTTGGGAAGACTTGAGCAGAAGAATGATCCTAGTTGAGCTTTGTACTGTCAGCCTCTCTACTGCAATAAAAACAGGCAGAGAGAACCTTGAAGGGAAAGAAACAGACCCCTTGGAAATCGGTTGGTGATCCAGTCCACAGTGGCTCGGGCCCAGGATGGCATCCTGGAATGGGGAACATAGATCCAGGGTGTATTTTTAAAGAAGTACAGACAGGATTTGCTGATGGACTGAACTGTGGGTGTCAGAGAAACCAGGGAGCTGAAGTTCCTTCCCAAGCCAGAGCCACAGATAGAGAAGAGTTCCTTCTGCAAGGGCAGAAAGAAAGACCCGGGGAAAATGCTAAGAGCATTTTGTATTTCAGATGTGTTATCTTTGAGTTGCCTGTTGGAGGAAGTGTTAAAATAGGTGTGGGAACAGAGCTCAGAAACACGTCTATGCTGGAAATATAAATTTGGCTTCAAGACGTACATAATTTAAAGTCATGAGTGTGGGTGCCATCACTAGAGAAGAATTCAGAATCTGCTTCCTGGTTCATAGATGAGTCTGTCTTTCTCTGTGTCTTCACAGGATATTTCTGTTCTGCACCATAAACCCTTGCCTCCATATCGTGGTCAATCCCAACGTTCTCACTCCTGATACTAGGAAGAAGGACCACAATTGAGAAGTTGGAAGGAATGTAAACATCAAATCCACTGACAAAGGGCTCAGAGCAGATGGAAGTCATGGTTAGGAGGTAGAGCCCAGTGACCTGGTTTCCAAGCTGGTTATTATGCTTGGCACCCAAGGGCTCCTCAAGTCTGCTCCTTTAACGTAGACTCTGTACGGCATGGTAGGCCCAGCACCCTCCTGAACTTCTTACCTCACCCTTCTGCCATCTGCTGGGAAATGCAGCTGTCAACAAACACAATGTGTTTGACTGATTGTTTCATAGAATCTTTATCAAAAACCCTTGATAAAAACATTGATCAAAGCCCTCAATGGCTGCAGGCAGAACCAAGGTGGTCCATCTGTCTTGCTAAGCTCCGAAAACTGTCATGACTTTTTATGGAACTGAGTAGTAGATTCTGATAGTGAGACTCCATTGTTGGAGGTACCATAAACATGAGTCATAGAATGCGAAGACTTCATACTGATAGGATAAGCTCCATCCCTACTGACTAGCCGTCACAGTGCTGAAGGATGCTATTCCTACCCCTGAAAGAAAAAGGTATTAGCGAACCCTGAAAAGTTCCAACAACCATCAACCTGGCAAGATATGCCCACTGGTATAATACTAAAGCAAGCACTTTCTGATTGGCTTTAAGGCCCACCTCACAAGATAAACCCATCCCTAACACCGTTTTAGGAGCAAAGAACCTATGACTAGATAGATCTTAGACCCCAGGAAAGAATCTAATACTATTATTCTGCTAAGTAGACGTAGTGTTACTCCAACTCCTATTGGCTTATTGCTACACTCAAAGGTCTCTGCATCTCTCAGCTCTCATCAGAGAAGTCTCAACCTGCTTGCAGTAGATGGCAGTTAACCCAGAGACCCGAAACTGGTCAAAGAGCAGAAAGAAAGAGACTATGGAGTGATCAGCTCTAGATGAGACATGTATATCATTCCCTCCCTCTGAGCCATCAGGGATCATTGCGGAGGGTCAGGTGAAAAGGTTGTAAGAGCTAAAAGGGGATGGATAACTACAATGAAACAGTGTTTTCCAGACACAGCAAAGCAGGTGCACATATAAACGCCAGGAAATTCTTTCTTTTTTTGGGGTTTTTTTTTTTTTTCGGAGCTGGGGATCGAACCCAGGGCCTTGCGCTTCCTAGGCAAGTGCTCTACCACTGAGCTAAATCCCCAACCCCTCCAGGAAATTCTAATAGCATGCACGAGACCTAGACAAATTCAAGCCAAACAAAATCCCAGGGAGGGTAGATGTTGGCACAAAGTTACACCCCTAGCTGAGGAGATTTTGACAACTGGTAGCTGCTGGGAAGTAGGGTTAGTTTTGTTTAAGGATGTGGTGCCTGATAGGTCAACCATGCTCCATTGAATGGCCCCATATACAAGAGTTTGGGGGCAGCACAAATTGTCCTCTGGCTTTTTAAAATAAAAAGAAGAAATAAAGCTGGCTGTGTTGGGAGATAGGAATGTATCTACAAGGAGCTGAGGAGGTGAGTATAGTCAAAGCACATTGTATTAAATTCACAAATAATTAATAAAAAAATATTGCTTTGAAAAATCTACTTACCCCAAACCTACTTGTCATTTTAAGGTGCTAATAGTTCTGATTTATCTTAGTAAGTTTGAACTGGGGACCAGCAAGATGGCTCAGTAGGTAAACGTACCTTGCTGCCAAGCCTGATGACATGGGTTCGATTCCAGACCAAGGTAGAAGACGGGAACCAGTTTCCATATTTCTCTGACTTTCACAGGGGCACTGTGGTACAAAGATGCAACGTAAATTATGATTTGAAATACATGAGGATATTATTAACTGTGGTTACCATGCTGTGTAGTAGGTCTCAAAACTTATACACAATGTCTAATGGAAACTTTTCACCTTGCACCAGCATCTCTTACCCCTAAACCCTTTCGATTCCTACCCTTTGAGCATCTCCTATCTCTTCCCTACGTCTATGAACTTGACGTATTTCCCATCTCTGGTGTACATGGGTTCTCTCAGTGCTTACGGCTCTGATCCTAGCTCATTTCACTTTCAAATTATATAATAATATTCTCTACATTCTTCCATGGTTATAGTTTGCTGAATGTCTCCCAAAGGTATGTGTGTTGAAATTCTGGCCCCCAGGGTTGAATAAATGGGTTCTGTTGAGATCCATGGGGAAAGAGGCCTAAGAGAAGCCTGTAGGTCCCTAGGGGTGTGCTCTTGAGGGAGATTGCAGGACCTCAGTCTTTCCTTTCTCTTCTGCTTTCAAGGCACAAAATGAGCAGTTTACTTCACCCTTCCAGCATTGCCACATAGTACATCCTACAAGAGCCTCAACAATGGATATTAGACCTCCAGACCTACATACAAGAATTACCTGTTCTCATTATACCCTACCATCTAGACTGTTTTGACTATATAAAAAGCTACCACATCCGCACTGCTACAAACTTCAGAACATAAGTCTTCCTAAGGCTACATAATGTCCCGCAGTGTATGAATAGCGCCATCTCTGTGTCCATCCATCCATGGATGGACTTCCGGGTGATTGCGCATGGCTATTGTGACTAATGCTCCAATGAGCTGGGAAGTGAAGCTACCTCTTTAGCATGAAACTTCCATCCCTTTTGCATACATATCCACCGGGCGGTTGTGTTAGCTTTTGAGTCATGCTCGTGCCCTTTGCATAATGCTGCATTCATTCGCGTTCCCTGACAATGTGCGGGTTTCTTTTTCTCTACATCCTTAACACTTGTGATCCTTTGTCTTTTTAATAGTGTCTCATAATGGCTGCAGCTTGCACCTCCCAGGTAAAGAGCATTTCCTCCTATCACCATTGGCCCTTTGTGTGCCTTCTTTTTCTGAAATAGCTATGTAGTGTCTTTACCTGTTTTAAAAAAAAAAATTGTTGTTTAATTTCATGTATTGCCACAAGGGCATGCCGAGGTTATAAGGTTTGGCACATTTCCCGAAACGAGACTAACCTGGGTTCTGCATCCCGATGAGCTGCTGTGTGCCTTGTAATAAGTAGAGGAGTGATTCATTTGCGAAGTAGCAGGGGGTGAGTCACAGTGACTACCTCTCATTTCTCAGACAAATGAAAAGAAGTATACGGAGAATCCGTCCACAGGCAGAACACTTCAGAAGGCAATTTCCATGCTCCTTCTACTCCCTTCCAGTTTGGAGGGTTCAGTAAAGCTTCGAACATCCAGGCTGTCTAAGCAGAAGGAGACCAGGCAACTGTCATCCCCCAGAGAGCAACCGGTAGGGAGAGAACTATCGGGTTCCACTGTGTGCTCGGAATCAAGGACTTTCTTTTTTACAGATGCTCAGAATATACCGACTGATTGCCGTTTTATTTAAATGAATATCCATGCTTTTCCAAAGGTTGTTATTTATGTGCGTAAGGCAATGAGCAGCCCTAACCTGCTACTCCAAAGGCCTGAAATAGTTTTCTTGTAGCTGAACAAAAAGAGTTCATTTTATAGGTGTGTGTGTGTGTGTGTGTGTGTGTGTGTGTGTGTGTGTGTGTGTGTGTGTGTGTGTCACTGGCCTGGAATTCACGAAGACCCACTGGCCAGTAAGCTGACCACTGTTTCCCACCCCATTCGGCCATTACAACCTCTCATCTCTACTCCTGACTTTTGAAAACATGGGCTCTGAGGACTTGACTGGTGGGTCTGAGACTTGAACTCCGTTCCTCATACTTTCATACAACACACTTTACTGAGGGAGCTACCTCCCCAGCCCAATGTGCTGTTTCTTAAGCCGTGAAGATACCAGTCATCCAAAGAGATGGTCAGATAGAATACTTGAGAACTTCCGAGAGAAACAAGACGTGCTTCCCTAGCTGAGCGTTACAAGTCAGTGTTCCACCCACATTTCCAGGCTCATGAATGGATACAGTTCCACTGCAATGCGGGGAATTTTCCAATGGAAAAACCATTCTTTCACGGTGGCGTGAGGCAGCTGCCCCTGGGAAGCGAGACAGCCTGGCAGAGGGACTGGAGTTTGTCATCAAGGCGCATCAGCTGTTGCCTTTGTCTTCTAACCACTGACCAGTGAGTTACTAACACAGGACTGGGAGATGGAACTGCCTTCGGGTTCTGTTTGTTGTGCTTCAAGCCTGCTGTCTCTCTGTATGTCTTCTCTTTATCTTTGTTGAGCAGCATCGAAGTGGAAAGGGCCCATGCCCCCACACAGTCAGGTATAGAAAACCTGCACGTTCACTGACTAGTGTAGGAGACGGGCAGTGATGCATGAATAACCACGCTGTTCACTGATTAATGACTCTGGGAACAATTAAGTCAGAGACTCCCCTGTTTGACACTTACAGCTGCACTTCAGATGGGACAGCCACACTCTTGAAGTAGCACTGAGGAACCCAGGTAAGTGCTCAGAAAAATAGACAATTCAAACGATGTGATCTTCTGTGTTTCCAGAATGATAATCACATTCGTTAGCAAGTTACGTGTGGACATAATTTGAAGCCAGTCTGGTCTCCACAGTGAATTCCAAGATAGCAGGTTTACATAGCAAGTTTCAAAGGGGAGGGAACAGTCGATAAGGTTTAAACATTAGAGAAAGCTTTTACAGAGACTCTGAAAAAAAGAATAGAATTGGGCGGGAAACATGAGAAATGTTACTCTTATCAATAATCAACAAATGTAAACTAAATAATGCCTTAGTCTTTGTTTATCAGATGGACAAGTGCTTCTCAAATCATTGGCTTTGCACAGGAGAGAAAGACAGGGGATTGGGAGGTAAGACCTTTCTGTCGTTACCTCTTCCCTTAGGGCAATGTCGTAAAGGCCTTGTCTTCTGCACATTGGTTCTGTTTCTAGGATTGCTATTGACTGTTGTTATTGTTATTGATGGTTATTGATTGTTATTGATATTGTTATTGTGATTGGTTGTTATTGTGATTGGTAGTTATTGTAATTGGTTGCTATTGTGATTGATGGTTATTGTTATTGATTGTTATTGACTGTTATGGACTGTTATTGACTGTTATTGTGATTGGTTATTATTGTGATTGGTGGTTATTGTGATTGATTGTGATTGATTGTGATTGATTGTGATTATTATTGATTGTTATTGACTGTTATTGACTGTTATTGTGATTGGTTATTATTGTGATTGGTGGTTATTGTGATTGATTGTGATTGTGATTATTATTGATTGTTATTAATTGTTATTGACTGTTATTGACTGTTATTGTGATTGATTGTTATTGTGATTGGTGGTTATTGTAATTGGTGGTTATTGTGATTGATTGTGATTGATCGTTATTGATATTGTTATTGATTGTTATTGTGATTGGTGGTTATTGTGATTGGTTGTTAGTGTATGTCTGTGTCATTCATCTATTATTTGTCATAATGAAAAATGTATAATCTTAAATGTCAGACAATGAAAAAAATCATAAAATAAAATAATGAAACTAACAGTGGACAATAGTCCCATGCTTCATTAAAAAAATACTTTCTGTATAATGGTATTAAAAACCCACAATAAAATGTTCAATGGGAGGAAAATGATGCTGCTCATTTTCCTCAGCTATAGCTCAGTAATTGTTCAGTACATGCCCAGAACAATAGATTACAAGAAAATGCAAATAATAATTCTGTTGTATTAATGAATTTCCCTTTACAATATTCTTATAACAATATCCCTTTCCCTTTGACTCTTTCCGCATCCTCCCCACCTCCCTACTTCCCAACCACCCATACAGACTCTCTCTCTCTCTCTCTCCCTCTCTCTCTCATTAGAAAACAGAAGCAAAAGGAACAGAAACAAAGAGACAAAGAAACACAAGAAACATATATGAATGTGTGAAAATGCATTTATGCATGCAATAGCAATTAGTAGAACAAAGCAAAACGAAACAAAGAGTCTGAATTTGAAGTAGAGTGAGGAAGGCTATTTGGGAGGGTTTGGAGGGAGAAACGTTATAATTATATTATAATCTGAAAACTAAATTAAAATAGAAAGTATGAACAAACGTTCTGAGCTGGCCAAGATTCACAGAAAACTACTCTACCTGCTAAAAGAGTCACATGTCTTAGGAGTGGGGAATAGTAGTATAATTTTCAGATGGATGGCCTAGAGACGTGTGTGTGTGTGTGTGTGTGTGTGTGTGTGTGTGTGTGTGTGTGTGTGGTGCTGGCATGTATTTATATGTAGATGTGTGTGTACATGTATATGTATGCCAATGTTGTTCACGTGCCTGCATGCCTGGATGCAAAAGATTAAGTTTGAGTATTTTTCTCTGTTTTCCCTTATCTTATTTATACACTGAATTTGAAGCTCACCATTTTGGCTATATTAGCTCTCCCCTGGAAGCTCCCAGACTTTGCTCTTCAGAACTGGGATTAAAGGCACATAGCACTATAAAAAAAAAAAAAAAAAAAAAAAAAAAATAAAAATAAAAATATAAGAAAAAAAAAAAGATAAAAAAAAAAAAAAACAAAAACAAAAAAACCACAAGGGTTGGGGATTTAGCTCAGTGGTAGAGCTCTTGCCTAGCAAGCACAAGGCCCTGGATTCGGTACCCAGCTCCGGGAAAAAAAGAAAAAAAAAAAGAAAAAGAAAAAAACACAAGCTCTGAAACCATAAGACCTGTAAGGTAAAACAAATGCCAGAAATGAGTCAAAAGTCCTTCAGAAATAACATTGACTTCTTTCTGTTTGGGCTATTATTGCTAGGCATTGGGGTGTCCCTTAAGTGAGGGTCATACACCAAGTGAGACTCCATTGGAGACAACTAACTTTTCCTTTGTGAATTGTTGTCAGTTGGAGATAGCTTCTGGGTTGGGGATGGGAATTGGGTTCACTCCCCGTCTCAACACTGGGGCTTAGACCTGTGCAGGCAGGGTGCATGCGCCATGGTCTCTTGAGTTCATATGCACGTCAGTCCAGTTTTGAATAGAAGACCTTGTTTGCTTGGTGTCTTCTTTCCCCACTGGCTCTTACAATCTTTCTGCCTCTTCTTCCACAGAGTTTCCTAATCCCAGGAAGGAATTTGGTGGAAACACCTTGTTTAGAACTGTGTGTTCCAAGGTCTCTCATTCTCTGCCCACTGTCCAGCTGTGGGTCTCTATAGGTTGGCATCCACCTCAACAGGAAGCTTCTCAGATAATGGCTGAGCAAGGCACTGATGTACAGGTATAACAGAATGGTTGTTAAGAATCGTGTTATTGCTATGTTCTTCTGGCAGTTTTCCCCTAGGTTCTCGGCACATGAGGGTTTTTTTTTTGGGGGGGGTTCATTTCTTTTGTTTTATTGGATAGGGTTTGTATTTATATTTCAAATGTTATCCCCTTTTCCAGTTCCCGGCTCTCTCATAAACCCTCCCCCTGCTTCTATAAAGATGCCCTGCCTCGCACACACCCACTCCCACCTCAACACCTGGGCATTCCCCTACACTGAGGAAAAAAGCCTTCTCAGAACCAAGGACTTTTCCTCCTATTGATGCCAAACAATGCCATCCTCTGCTACATATGCAGCTGGATCCATGGGTCCCCCAAGTGTACGCATTGGTTGGTGGTTTAGTCCCTAGGAGCTCTGGGGGATCTGGTTGGTTGATATTATTGTTCTTCTTATGGGGTTGCAAACCCTTCAGCTCCTTCAGTCCTTTTGCTAACTCCTCCACTGGGGTTCCCATGCTTAGTCTGATAGTTAGCTGTAAGCATCCTCATCTGTATCAATAGGGCTCTGGTAGAGCCTCTTGGAAGACATCCCTATCAGGCTCCTATCAGCGAGCACTTCTTGGCATCAGCAATAGTGACTGGGTTTGGTGGCTGCAAATGGGATAGATGCCCAGGTGGGGCAGGCTCTAGATGGCTTTTCCTTCAGTCTCTGCTCCATTCTGTCCCTGTATTTCCTTCTGTGAGAATTTTGTTCCCACCTCTAAGAACGACTGATACATCCACATGTTGGTCTTGCTTCTACTTGAGTTTCACATGGTGTGTGAATTGTTTGTGTATTCCAAGCTTTTGGGCTAATATCCACTTATCAGTGAGTCAGTGAGTGCATGCCTTGTGTGTTCTTTTGTGACTGAGTTACCTCACTCAGGATGATATTTTCTAGTTCTGTTCATTAGCCTAAGAATTTCATGAAGTCATTGTTTTTAATAGCTAAGTAGTTCTCCATCATGTAAATGTACCACATTTTCTGTATCTAATACTCTATTGAAGGAGTAGTTCTGGCTATTATAAATAAAGCTGCTATGAACATAGTGTAGCATGTGTCCTTGTTGTATGTTGGAGCATCTTTTGGGTATATGCCCAGGAGTGGTATAGCCAGGCCCTCAGGTAATACTATGTCCAATTTTCTGAGAAACCTCCAAAACAATTTCCAGAGTTGTTATAACAGATTGCAATCCCATCAACAATGGAGGAGTGTTCCTCTTCCTCCACATCTGTTGTCATCTGAGTTTTTGATCTTAGCCATTCTGACTGGTGTGAGGTGAAATCTCAGGGTTGTTCTGATTTGCATTTCCCTGATGACTAAGGATGCTGATCATTTTTTTAGGTATTTCTTAGTCAGTCGAGATTCCTCAGCTGAGAATTTTTTGTTTAGCTCTGAACCCCATTTTTAATAGGGTTATTTGACTCTTTGAAGTCTAACTTCTTGAGTTCTTTGTATATATTGTATATTAGCCCTCTATCAGATATAGGATTGGTGAAGATTTTTTTTCCCAATCTGTTGGTGGCCATTTTGTCCTAATGACAGTGTCCTTTGCCTTATAGAAGCTTTACAATTTTATGAGGTCCCGTTGGTCAATTTTGATCTTAGAGCATAAGCCATTTGTGTTCTGTTCAGGAAATTTTCCCTAGTGCCCATGTGCTGGAGGCTCTTCCCCAATTTCTCTTCTATTAGTTTGAGTGTATCTGGTTTTATGTGACGGTCCTTGATCCACTTGGACTTGAGCTTTGTACAGGGCAATAAGAATGGATTGATTTGCATTCTTCTACATGCTGACCATTGAACCAGCACCATTTGTTGAAAATGCTATCATTTTTCCGTTGGATAGTTTTAGCTCCTTTGTCAAAGATCATGTGACCATAGGTGTGTGGGTTCATTTCTGGGTCTTCAATTCTATCTCACTGATCTACCTGCTTGTCTCTGTACCAACACCATACAGTTTTTATGACTATTGCTCTGTAATACTGCTTGAAGTCATGGATGGTGATTCCCCCAGAAGTTCTTTTATTGTTGAGGATAGTTTTCTAACTAATAACCTGGGTCTTTTGTTATTCCAAATGAATTTGCAAATTGCTCTTTCTAACTCTATGAAGAATTGAGTTGGAATTTTGATGGGGATTGCATTGAATCTGTAGAGTGCTTTTGGCAAGATGGCCATTTTTATTATATTAAACCTGCCAATGCATGAGCATGAGAGATCTTTCCATCTTCTGAGATCTTCAATTTCTTTCTTCAGAGACTTAAAGTTTTTGTCATACAGATCTTTCACTTGCTTGGTTAGAGTCACAATGACAATTTTTATGCTACTTGTGACTATTGTGAAGGGTGTCATTTCCCTAATTTCTTTCTAAGCCTATTTAACCTTTGAGTAGAGGAAAGCTACTGATTTGTTTGAGTTAATTTTATATCCAGCCACTTCACTGAAGTTGTTTATCAGGCTTAGTAGTTCTCTGGTGGAACTTTTGTGATCACTTAAGTATGCTATCATATCATCTGCAAAAAGGAGGTCAAAGGGATACAAATTGGAAAAGAAGAGTTTTAAGTACTATAGTGAATAGGTATGGAGAGTGTAAACAACCTTGTCTTATTCTTGATTCTATTGTAGTTGCTTTGAATTTCTTTCCATTTATGGTGATGTTTTCTATAGGCTTGCTGTAAACTACCTTTATTGTGTTTAGGTATCTCTCTTGTATCCCTAATCTATTCAGGACTTTTATCCTGAAGGGGTATTGGACTTTGTCAAAGGCCTTTTTTTTTTAATCTAGTGAGGTGAACATGTGGTTTTGAGACGGTAGATGACATTTATCAACTTACCTAAGTCACACTGTACCATAAAGCTTACTTGATCATGGCAGATGAGCTTGTTGATATGTTCTTATATTTGTGTTGCAAATATTTCATTGACTACTTTTGGATCTACATTCATAAGAAAAATTGGGTCTGTAGTTTCTTTTTTTGGTAAGTTTTTGTGTGGTTTAAGCATCAGGGTAACTGTATGCTTGTTCTTCTGGTTCTATTTTGTGCAATAATTTGAAGAGTGTTGTTGTTGATGATTTTTGAAGATCTGTTAGAACTCTGAGCTGAATCTATCTGGCCCTTAGCAGTTTTTGGTTGGGAAACTTGTGATTACTGCTTGCGTTTCACCAGGCATCATTGGTCAGGTTAAACTGCTTGTCTGGTCTTGGTTTAACTTTGGCAGGTGATAGGTGATATAGAAATGTATCTGTTTCTTTTATATTTTCTAGTTTGGGGGAGTACATATTTTTAAAATATGTCCTTATTTATTATGTCCTCATGATTTCCTCTGCATCTGTTGTTATCTCCTCATTTCACCTCTAACGCTAATTATATTAATTCAGAACTTGTCTCTCCATCTTTCAGTTAATTTGTTGAAGTTTTGTCCAAGTGTTGCCTTGGGCATTCTAAGTAGAATGTGTTTCTAGATATTAGTGACTGTCATTAAGGCACGGAGATGTACAAGCTGTGGGTATAGAGAGCTTCTTTGGAAAGAAGGAAAACCAGGTCTACCACAAAGTTTGATGGAATCTCTAGGGAATAGAGGTAGAGATGGCAGACAAGCCCCTACCAAAGGTCTACCATGGGACTGGGGATGAGATGGAAGGATTTGCAATGGAAGACAAGAAGGAGTATGCAGATCACCTATCTGAATCCCAGGCAGGTATAGCCAGAGGGTTCTCAGGTGGAGAGTGCCTCTATGGATTAGTGGCTGACACAGAGGAATGGGAATGGGCTACAGTGGGAAGCTGAGAGGGTCCACAGGAAGGAGGAAAGCTGGGTCTGCTTTGAGGTTTGGTAGAGTCCCCAGAGAATTCTTTTTCCACTAAATTCTAATAGAAGGAAAAAATGCTTAGTGCTTCGTGTAAATAGCTCTTCTCACCCATATTAATTATTTAAGAATTACGTCTAATTAGCACATTGTTTAAAGATAAATAGTAGCTATAAAATAATTTTAGAAGCGTTTTAAATACCATTTTAACTTGTCAACTTCATTAATAACTTTAACTAGTATTTTCTCATATTTTAGGCATATATCAACTCCCCTGGTACATATATGTATCCTCAAAACTATAGCAGTTTACTGTCAGATTGTTTAAACGTCCTGTTCCAGACCCCAAAAGGTGCCTACAGGGCTCTAGCTCTTGTTTAAAACCTATAGTCACCTTGGATTCCAGAAACAGCAAAACTCACAAGACAGGCCACCCTTTAGGTGAAGGCAGTTATCATGAAGAAGGTGGCACCCTAGAATAGAAGGAGCTACAGTCTCCTGAAAACCAACTGGTATAGCTGCCTGTATTACGAATGCTAACTATATTCCACCCCCCAGCTCCCAGCCCCCAGCCCCCAAAACACTGCTTCCATTAGGGTGTCTGCACATAGCTTCTGGGAACCTGCCCCATTTGGTTCTGTTTGGTAAATAAAAATGCCAACAGCTAATTGTTGAGGAGGACAGAGAGGTAGGTTTTAGGATTTCCTCAAGCACTTTCCTGAGCATGGAGGGGAGGAGAGATGCAGTACAGAGAGGTAAAGCTGCCATGTGAAGGAGCCAGGACAATGCAGCCCAAAGGGCTGTCCAACTGAGTCTAGAGCGGCCAAGATAGAACATAGAATTAGTAAGTAAGAACTTGGGATTCATTAATTGATATTTTTTAATTCAGTAAACTGGCTCTCTTGTCCCCCTAAGAACCATGCTTTCCTTCCAAGTAAAAGGTCTTCTTTATGTCACTCATCACAACAAGCACTGAGACAATGACAGAGCAAGCATGCCTTGATCAACACTGCCCCATTACTTCCTAAAGCTCAGTCAGCTACCAAAGATGGACTTGGGGGTCACCACCCCCTTTATTTTTTCCAGTGTGGCCTCACCAAATATAATACCCCCCTTTGCCTTTTTAGCACTACCTATCTCTCTAATTAGCATATTGGAATAGGTGGCCAAACTAAAGCTTGAGGTCTTGTCCTAAAAAGCTAGTCACAGTCATGGTTGGGAACTGTAGATTCTATGATAGTCTAAGAACAAATGAACAAAAGAACAAATGAGCTTTTGAAAAGCTCCAGGCCTTTGCATATGTTGTTTCATGAACACTTCCTGTCTTAGTTAGGGTTTTACTGCTGTGAACAGATACCATGACCAAGGCAACTCTTATAAGGACAACATTTAGTTGGGGCTGGCTTGCAGGTTCAGAAGTTTAGTCCAGTATCATCAAATCCTCAGGCAGCAAGGAGGAGGGTCTTCAAGCACCCCCTCAGTGAAATACTTCCTCCAACAAGGCCACACCTTCTCATAGTGCCACTCCCTGGGCCAAGCAAATGCAAACCATCACATTCCACTCCCTGGCCTCCATAGACTTGTTTAAACACATGAGTCTATGGAGGCCATACCGAGACATAGCATAATAAAAAAAGTACATTTAGTCCAACTTCCAAAGTTTCCATAGTCTATAGCAGTATCAACAATGTTAAAAGTCCAAAGTTCAAAGTCTCTTCTGAGATCCATCCAGTCACTTAACTGTAATCCCCAAATTAAGACAGGCAACCAGCTGGGCAAACTTCAAACACTGCCCTCTCCATGTCTGATGTCAAAGCAGTCTTCAGATCTTCAACTCTTTTTCATCTTTGTTGATTGCAACAAACTTCTTTCTCCTGAGCTGGTTCCACTCCCTGTTAGCAGCTTTCCTTGGCAAAGAACGGGAGGCTCTGGCATCTTTAACATCTTTGGGTCTCCAAGACCGATTCAATGTTACAGCTTGTTTCAATGTCTGGGATCCACACATGATCCTCCAAAGGGCTGGCCTCACTTCTCCAGCTCTGCCCTCTGTAACAGTTTAACGTCAGGTTGATCCACTCCACACTGTTGCTGTTGTTCTTGGTGATCATCCCATGATACTGGTGTCTTCAATACACTGGGGTCTCCCATTGCAACTAGGCTTCACCAATACCCTCTCATAGGCTCTCTTCATGGTGGCAAGCCTCGTTTGCATCACCCCTTCAGTTCTGGATTGTCAACTGCAACTAAGGCTGTACTTTCACCAATGCCCTTCCATGTCCTCTCACAGTCCCAAGCCTCAGCTGTTCTTCATGACCTCTTCATGCCCTCAAAACCAGTACCACCTGGGTGACTCTTACACATTGCCAAGTCCAGCTGCAGCACGAGGTACAACCTTGGCTATCTCTGGAATACAGCTTCTTAGTGCTCTCAGAAAAAACTTCCCTGAAGATTTTACCTCAGTGATGCTGTTCTCTTTCTTTTTTTTTTTTTTTATTTTTTTTTTTTTTTTTTTTTTTTTTTTATTAACTTGATTATTTCTTATTTACATTTCGAGTGTTATTCACTTTCCCGGTTTCCGGGCAAACATCCCCTTCCCTCCCCCCCTTCCTTATGGGTGTTCCCCTCCCCACCCTCCCCCCATTGCCGCCCTCCCCCCGACAGTCTAGTTCACTGTGGGTTCAGTCTTAGCAGGACCCAGGGCTTCCCCTTCCACTGGTGCTCTTACTAGGATATTCATTGCTACCTATGAGGTCAGAGTCCAGGGTCAGTCCATGTATAGTCTTTAGGTAGGGCTTAGTCCCTGGAAGCTCTGGTTGCTTTGGCATTGTTGTACATATGGGGTCTCAAGCCCTTCAAGCTCTTCCAGTTCTTTCTCTGATTCCTTCAACGGGGTCCTTCTCTCAGTTCAGTGGTTTGCTGCTGGCATTCGCCTCTGTATTTGCTGTATTCTGGCTGTGTGTCTCAGGAGTGATCTACATCCGGCTCCTGTTGGTCTGCACTTCTTTGCATCATCCATCTTTTCTAATTGGGTGGCTGTATATATATGGGCCACATGTGGGGCAGGCTCTGAATGGGTGTTCCTTCAGTCTCTGTTTTAATCTTTGCCTCTCTCTTCCCTGCCAAGGGTATTCTTGTTCCCCTTTTAAAGAAGGAGTGAAGCATTCACATTTTGATCATCCGTCTTGAGTTTCATTTGTTCTAGGCATCTAGGGTAATTCAAGCATTTGGGCTAATAGCCACTTATCAGTGAGTGCATACCATGTATGTCTTTCTGTGATTGGGTTAGCTCACTCAGGATGATATTTTCCAGTTCCAACCATTTGCCTACGAATTTCATATAAACTCGTTGTTTTTGATAGCTGAGTAATATTCCATTGTGTAGATGTACCACATTTTCTGTATCCATTCCTCTGTTGAAGGGCATCTGTGTTCTTTCCAGCTTCTGGCTATTATAAATAAGGCTATGAACATAGTGAGCACGTGTCTTTTTTATATGTTTAGCATCTTTTGGGTATATGCCCAAGAGAGGTATAGCTGGATCCTCAGGCAGTTCAATGTCCAATTTTTCTGAGGAACCTCCAGACTGATTTCCAGAATGGTTGTACCAGTCTGCAATCCCACCAACAATGGAGGAGTGTTCCTCTTTCTCCGTATCCTCGCCAGCATTTGCTGTCACCTGAGTTTTTTGATCTTAGCCATTCTCACTGGTGTGAGGTGAAATCTCAGGGTTGTTTTGATTTGCATTTCCCTGATGACTAAAGATGTTGAACATTTCTTTAGGTGTTTCTCAGCCATTCGGGCATTCCTCAGCTGTGAATTCTTTGTTTAGCTCTGAACCCCCATTTTTTTAATAGGGTTATTTGTCTCCCTGGTCTAACTTTTGAGTTCTTTGTATATTTGGATATAAGGCCTCTATCTGTTGTAGGATTGGTAAAGATCTTTTCCCAATCTGTTGGTTGCCATTTTGTCCTAACCACAGTGTCCTTTGCCTTTTACAGAAGCTTTGCAGTTTTATGAGATCCCATTTGTCATTCTTGATCTTAGAGCATAAGCCATTGGTGTTTTGTTCAGAAATTTTTCCAGTGCCCATGTGTTCCAGATGCTTCCCTAGTTTTTCTTCTATTAGTTTGAGGTGTCTGGTTTGATGTGGAGGTCCTTGATCCACTTGGACTTAAGCTTTGTACAGGGTGATAAGCATGGATCGATCTGCATTCTTCACATGTTGACCTCCAGTTGAACCAGCACCATTTGCTGAAAATGCTATCTTTTTTCCATTGATGGTTTCTTGGATCCTTTGTCAAAAAATCAAGTGACCATAGGTGTGTGGGGTTCATTTTCTGGGTCTTCAATTCTATTCCATTGGTCTATCTGTCTGTCTCTGTACCAATACCATGCAGTTTTTTTCACGATTGCTCTGTAATACTGCTTGAGTTCAGGGATAGTGATTCCCCCTGAAGTCCTTTTATTGTTGAGGATAGTTTTAGCTATCCTGGGTTTTTGTTATTCCAGATGAATTTGCAAATTGTTCTGTCTAACTCTTTTGAAGAATTGATTGGTATTTTGATGGGGATTGTATTGAATCTGTAGATCGCTTTTGGTAAAATGGCCATTTTTTACTATATTAATCCTGCCAATCCATGAGAGCATGGGGAGATCTTTCCATCTTCTGAGGTCTTCTTCAATTTCTTCCTTCAGAGTCTTGAAGTTCTTCTTGTACAAATCTTTTACTTGCTTGGTTAAAGTCACACCGAGGTACTTTATATTATTTGGGTCTATTATGAAGGGTATCGTTTCCCTAATTTCTTTCTCGGCTTGTTTCTCTTTTGTGTAGAGGAAGGCTACTGATTTATTTGAGTTAATTTTATACCCAGCCACTTTGCTGAAGTTGTTTATCAGCTTTAGTAGTTCTCTGGTGGAACTTTTGGGATCATTTAAATATACTATCATATCATCTGCAAATAGTGATATTTTGATTTCTTCTTTTCCGATCTGTATCCCCTTGACCTCCTTTTGTTGTCTGATTGCTCTGGATAGAACTTCAAGAACTATATTGAATAAGTAGGGAGAGAGTGGGCAGCCTTGTCTAGTCCCTGATTTTAGTGGGATTGCTTCAAGTTTCTCTCCATTTAGTTTAATGTTAGCCACTGGTTTGCTGTATATGGCTTTTACTATGTTTAGGTATGGTCCTTGGATTCCTATTCTTTCCAGAACTTTTATCATGAAGGGGTGTTGAATTTTGTCAAATGCTTTCTCAGCATCTAATGAAATGATCATGTGGTTTTGTTCTTTCAGTTTGTTTATATAATGGATCACGTTGATGGTTTTCCGTATATTAAACCATCCCTGCATGCCTGGGTTGAACCCTACTTGATCTTGTGGGAGAATTGTTTTGTTGTGCTCTGGATTTCGGTTTGCCAGAAGGTTTAGGAGTATTTTTGCGTGGTTGTTCTTAGGGGAAATTGGTCTGAAGTTTTTTTTCTTTGTTGGGTCTTTTGTGTGGTTTAGGTATAAGAGTAATTGTGGCTTCATAGAAGGAATTCGGTAGTGCTCCATCTGTTTCAATTTTGTGGAATAGTTTGGATAATATTGGTACGAGGTCTTCTATGAAGGTCTGATATAATTCTGCACTAAACCCATCTGGACCTGGGCTCTTTTTGGTTGGGAGACCTTAATGACTGCTTCTATTTCTTAGAGTTATGGGGTTGTTTAATGGTTTATCTGTTCCTGATTGAACTTCGGTACCTGGTATCTGTCTAGGAAATTGTCCATTTCCTGCAGATTTTCAAGTTTTGTTGAATATAGGCTTTTATAGTAAGATCTGATGATTTTTTGAATTTCCTCTGAATCTGTAGTTATGTCTCCCTTTTCATTTCTGAGTTTGTTAATTTGGACACACTCTGTGTCCTCTCTCGTTAGTCTGGCTAAGGGTTTATCTATCTTGTTGATTTTCTCAAAGAACCAACTTTTGGTTCTGTTGATTCTTTCTATGGTCCTTTTTTGTTTCTACTTGGTTGATTTCTAGCCTGAGTTTGATTATTTCCCCTGCCTTCTACTCCTCCTGGGTGTATTTGCTTCTTTTGTTCTAGAGCTTTTAGGTGTGCTGTCAAGTTGCTGACATATGCTCTTTTCCTGTTTCTTTCTGCAGGCACTCACGCTATGAGTTTTCCTCTTAGCACAGCTTACATCGTGTCCCATAAGTTTGGGTATGTTGTACCTTCATTTTCATTAAATTCTAAAAAGTTTTTAATTTCTTTCTTTATTTCTTCCTTGACCAGGTTATCATTGAGTAGAGCATTGTTCAATTTCCACGTATATGTGGGCATTCTTCCCTTATTGTTATTGAAGACCAGCTTTAGGCTGTGGTGGTCCGATAAAACGCATGGGATTATTTCTATCTTTCTGTACCTTGTTGAGGTTCCAGTTTTTGACCAATTATATGGTCAATTTTGAGAAAATACCATGAGGAGCTGAGAAGAAGGTATATCCTTTTGCATTAGGTGATAACGTTCTATAAATATCCGTTAAGTCCATTTGCCTCATGACTTCTCTTAGTCTGTTCACGCCTCTGTTTAATTTCTGTTTCCATGATCTGTCCATTGATGAGAGTGGGGTGTTGAAGTCTCCACTATTATTGTGTGAGGTGCAATGTGTGTTTTTGGCTTTAGTAAGGTTTCTTTTACGTATGTAGGTGCCCTTGTATTTGGGGCATAGATATTTAGGATTGAGAGTTCATCTTGGTGGATTTTTCCTTTGATAAATATAAAGTGTCCTTCCTTATCTTTTTTGATGACTTTTAGTTGAAAATTGACTTTATTTGATATTAGAATGGCTACTCCAGCTTGCTTCTTCCGACCATTTGCTTGGAAAGTTGTTTTCCAGCCTTTCACTCTGAGGTAGTGTCTGTCTTTGTCTCTGAGGTGTGTTTCCTGTAGGCATCAGAATGCAGGGTCCTCGTTGCGTATCCAGTTTGTTAATCTATGTCTTTTTATTGGGGAGTTGAGGCCATTGATGTTGAGAGATATTAAGGAATAGTGATTATTGCTTCCTGTTATATTCATACTTGGATGTGAGGTTATGTTTGTGTGCTTTTCTTCTCTTTGTTTTGTTGCCAAGACGATTAGTTTCTTGCCTCTTCTAGGGTATAGCTTGCCTCCTTATGTTGGGCTTTACCATTTATTATCCTTTGTAGTGCTGGATTTGTAGAAAGATATTGTGTAAATTTGGTTTTGTCATGGAATATCTTGGTTTCTCCATCTATGTTAATTGAGAGTTTTTCAGGATACAGTAGCCTGGGCTGGCATTTGTGTTCTCTTAGGGTCTTTATGACATCAGTCCAGGATCTTCTGGCCTTCATAGTTTCTGGCGAAAAGTCTGGTGTGATTCTGATAGGTCTGCCTTTATATGTTACTTGACCTTTTTCCCTTACTGCTTTTAATATTCTTTCTTTATTTTGTGTGTTTGGTGTTTTGACTATTATGTGACGGGAGGTGTTTTTTTTCTGGTCCAATCTATTTGGAGTTCTGTAGGCTTCTTGTATGCCTATGGGTATCTCTTTTTTTAGGTTAGGGAAGTTTTCTTCTATGATTTGTTGAAGATATGTACTGGTCCTTTGAGCTGGGAGTCTTCACTCTCTTCTATACCTATTATCCTTAGGTTTGATCTTCTCATTGAGTCCTGGATTTCCTGTATGTTTTGGACCAGTAGCTTTTTCCGCTTTACATTATCTTTGACAGTTGAGTCAATGATTTCTATGGAATCTTCTGCTCCTGAGATTCTCTCTTCCATCTCTTGTATTCTGTTGGTAAAGCTTGTATCTACAGCTCCTTGTCTCTTCTTTTGGTTTTCTATATCCAGGGTTGTTTCCATGTGTTCTTTCTTGATTGCTTCTATTTCCATTTTTAATTCCTTCCACTGTTTGATTGTGTTTTCCTGGAATTCTTTCAGGGATTTTTGTGTCTCCTCTCTATGGGCTTCTACTTGTTTATTTATGTTTTCCTGGAATTCTTTCAGGGATTTTTGTGATTCCTCTCTGTAGGCTTCTACTTGTTCTCTAAGGGAGCTCATCATGTCTTTCTTGACGTTCTCCAGCATTATGGTCAAATATGATTTTGAATCTAGATCTTGCTTTTCTGGTGTGTTTGGATATTCCATGTTTGTTTTGATGGGGAGAATTGGGCTCGATGGTGCCATGTAGTCTTGGTTTCTGTTGCTTGGGTTCCTGCGCTTGCCTCTTGCCATCAAATTATCTCTAGTGTTACTTTGTTCTGCTATTTCTGACAGTGGCTAAACTGTCCTATAGGCCTGTGTGTCAGGAGTGCTGTAGACCTGTTTTCCTCTTTTTCAGTCAGTTATGGGGGACAGAGTGTTCTGCTTTCATGTGTAGTTTTTCCTTTCTACAGGTCTTCAGCTGTTCCTGTGGACTTGTGCCTTGAGTTCACCAGGGCAGGTCACTTGCAGCAGAAAAGTTGGTCTTACCTGTGGTCCCGAGGCTCAAGTTCGTTCGCAGGGTGCTGCCCACAGCTCTATGCGGTGGCAGCAACCAGGAAGATCTGCGCCGCCCCTTCCGGGAGCCTCCGTGCACCAGGGTTCCAGATGGATTCTGGTGCTTTCCTCTGAATCAGTAATGTGTGCAGAGAGTAGTCTCTTCTGGTTTTGCAGCCGTGTCTGCCTCTCTGAAGGTTTAGCTCTCCCTCCCACGGGATTTGGGTGCAGAGAACTGTTTATCCGGTCTGTTTCCTTCAGGTTCTGGCGGTGTCTCAGGCAGGGCTCTTGCTGCTCCTGGGCCCTCCCCCACAGGAACCCAGAGGCCTTGTACAGTTTCCTCTTGGTCCAGGGATGTGGGCAGGGGTGGGCAGTGTTGGTGGTCTCTTCCACTCTGCAGCCTCAGAAGTGCCCACCTGACCAGGCAGTAAGGTCTGTCTCCCACGGGCTCTGGGAGCAGAGAGCTGCTCGCTGTTCTCTTTCTTAATCACCATTAATTTCTTAGCTCCAGCTGACCAGCATCAATTGTCCCAGTAGTCTCTTTCTTCTCTTGAATATAAAGCCAGAGACACATGGCCAAAGCTGCTGAGTTCTGCTGCTTGCAGGAGCTGGAACATGACCCCCTTGTTCTAATATATTTCTAACTTCTTTACTGCCTAAGCTTGGCTGTCCTGAATCTTGCTCTGTAGATTAACCTTGAATTTAGAGATCTGTATGCCTGTCTCTGGGGATTAAAGGTTTGTACTAAGTTGCCTGAAGCTAACTTAGCTGGGTGGGATCTTTCCCCAAGGTCATTACTCCCTTAATTCAATTTAATATCCTTGAACACAGGATTCAGCTCCATTTCACTTCCCGGTGTCCCTTTAACACTCAAAACATATATTTTGTATTTTTCCTTTCTCAACTTCCTTCTTTTCATTAAAATGCTCTTCAAAAGAGTGAACTTTAGTAACCACACAACAGAATTTGCACCAAGCTGTTTGGAGACTTCCATTTTCAAAGCAATTAATCTAAATCTCTTCACCTTAACCTCAGGCACACTCTTTGGACAATGGCAAAAAGCAGCGACATTTTCCTCCAAAATACCACAAAAAAAAAAAAAGTCTCTAGGCTACCTACTGAAATTCTTCACTGAACCATCTTGGGCCAGGTCCAAACAGTTCAAATCACTCTCAGTAACAAAGTCTTCCACATTCCTACTATGATAGCCCATTAAGCCCTATTAAAAGCATTCCTCTGCTTTCCAAATCTGAAGTCCCCAAATCCACATTCTTCCAAACAAACGCATGGTCAGGCCTATCACAGCAATATCCCAGTCCCTGGCACCAACTTCTGTCTTAGTTAGGGTTTTACGGCTGTGAACAGACACCATGACCAAGGCGACTCTTATAAGGACAACATTTAGTTGGGGCTGACTTGCAGGTTCAGAGGTTCAGTCCAGTATCATCAAGGTGGGAGCATGGCAGCGTCCAGGCAGCCATGGTGCAGGAGGAGCTGAGAGTTCTACAACTTCACCCGAAGGAAGCCAGGAAAAGACTGTGCATCCTCAGGCAGCTAGAAGGAGGGTCTCCAAGCCCACCCCACAGTGACACACTTCCCCTCCAACAAGGCCAAACCTTCTCATAGTGCCACTCCCTTGGCCAAGCATATGCAAATCATCACACTTCCCCAACTGCACTAATATAAGGAATAATTATTGTCAGTAATTATACTCGTTACTAACAAAACTGAAAATACAACATAAGACATAGCAACTATGTGAGAAAGATAGATACTGAATCACTGGAGCAATGGACTGAGATCAAGTATGAAGAAAAAAGTTGTCAGGCCTTGTAGTAAACAGGTGGTGCTTTTCTACAGCTTCCAACGAACTTTCCACTCTTGCTCTTTAACCTTGACAGTTGATGGCAACCATTTACATGTGACCCTTATTTCCTCCCAGTCATTTTGGAAGTGATAAGGCTTTAAATTTTATTCTAACAATGTTCTACAAGATCGTCCACTTTAAATTTAGTTCTTGTCAACAGCTAAAACAAAGGATCGTTATTTACATCACAAAAGAAGGCTTAGGTGGCAAAGGATTCAGTGCAAAGGATTCTTTCACAGGGCTGGCTCTTTGATTAGAATTAAAATGCTTCCATTTAGAACTAATTTATCTACCTGCACCCTTTCAACTCTTAGCTTAGGAGCCTAAGTATACTCTGCACATCTCATTATAATACCTGAACTTTCTAGGGAAAAAAGCCACTCAGCTATGACTCAATAAATCAGGGAAAGAGAAAAGAAGGCCCAGCCAAATAGAAGAAGACGAAGAAAGGATGGAAGTTAAAACTCACAGCAACTCTGGAAAATGTTCATCCTCAAAAATCTGGGGGAACAGTCAAATAGAGCAAATCTATGTCTTGCTTACATACACTTAAATCATCATCCCCCAAAGACTTCTGAGGCCAGAGGTTCTGTCTAATCTCCAATTTTTACCTAGCCATAAGTTTCGGCTATACATGGCGTTAGCCAGACCTGCCCCACTTTGAAACATTCCTCTACTTTAATTGAGCTGTGCCTAATTCTAAAAATTACAGTAGATTGGGTCCTAGAACTAACATAACATCTTTTCTAGATTCTTGCCTTCCCCATCCTCATTGGTATCTTATTCACACAGTCTGGCTACAAATATATTCTATTGGTTTTCCATCAATCGTGTGCCATAGAACCTTTCTCCTTTCTCTAGAAGGGACTCTAGTCTCTTCAGAGTACCCCTCCCCAGACTGCTGCCTGTCTGCCTATCTTTCTATCTATGATGTTAAAAAATTCTTTTAATTAATGTCTTACCCAAGTAGCAATTCACTTTAGTTTCCTCTTTGAACCCCAAACCTGAAACCATTCAGATGGAAATAAATAATTGGTGAACCAAAGAATTAACAATTTGACTAGGGAAATAGTTCAGTTGGCAAGGGGTTACCTGACAAGCATGAGGACCTGAGTTTGATACCCAGAACATTATACATATACATATACATATACATATACATATACATATACATATACATATACAGTATGCAGGCTTGGTGGTAAAAACAGGCAGATCCTGGAGGCTTGCTGGGCAGCAACCATCCATGCCTACTTAGAAAACTCTACACCAGTGAGAGGCTCTGTCTCAGCCAAAAAGGTGGATGGCTCCTGAGGGAAGACAAGCCAATATTGACTTCTGGCTACCTCATGCTTATACACATATACTCGCACACATTTGGACATATATGATGCAGACAAGAGTCAGTGTGTAGTACCAAACAGAATGTTTGTTTCATTTCCACCTGGTGGATGTCCTAGGAACAATTCTGTCCCCTTGTCAGTTGTCCTTGGCTGACATACTTCAGCTTCAGCTCCCTTAGCCCAGCCCTCCACACTCTAAAGAAAAGCCACACCCAAATAATGAAGATATTAACTTCTACAGCTTCCCTTATATTTTTAGACCCAGATATCTGATTCCTTCAGATAATACCAGAATGTGAAACACTTCTCGTTTCAGTTCTGTGCATTACCTAACACAGATCATATAAGGGGCTTTGAGTTTTGCCTTCTGTTTGCCTAAAGAATTATAGAAACTAGCCTTGCAAGATGAGAGGGTAACTATGATGGTCCAGCTGGAAGGAGGGGCGACTTGTGACAGACACTACACTTATCCATCATCTACCTGTCCCTGTCCATCCACACCTATACCCCCACCACATCTGCTTCCATGAAACTTCCCTTCCCATACCTCATGGTCTTCTTCTGTTTTAGGGTGGAGAGAAAAATGCAGCTCCTTACATCTTGTCATGTTCTGTATGTGTGGATAATAATTTTTCTTCCCACCATCTTCTCTTCCAATATTGACTTTTAAGCAGTAAGCAAGCAGACTGAGGTCTAGCAACCTCAATTCCCTCATTCTGGTGCCCCTAAGGAGATAGTTAGGCTGATCTGTCTCTGCTTCAATCAAGATCTGTCTCTGCTTACCTTCTAACATAAACAAAGCAAAAGCTCAAAATCACTGCTTTTGACGATTTGACCATTTGCTCTCTCTATTGACGGAGCAATAAAATAACTGCTTACATTCAATGGTAACTAATACTGATCTCCTTAATGTTAATAATTACTAAGAAACGCTATATATACTAGCTAGTTTTATGTCAACTTGATACAAGCTTGAGTAATTTAGGAACAGGGAACTTTGAGAAAATCTCCCTACCGGACTAGTTGTTGATCACGCCTGATGTGTATTTCCTCGACTGATGTTTGATTTGGGAGGATCCAGCTCACTGTGAGTGGTACCATCCCTGAGCTGGTGGTCCTGAGTACTATAACAAAGCAGGCTGAGCAAGCCATGGTGAGCAGCACCCTTCCATGGCCTCTGTATCAGTTCCAGCCTCTAGGCTCCTATCCTGTTTGAGTCCCTGCCCTGGCTTCCCTCAGTGATGAGCTGTGGTAAGGAACTATAAGTAGAAATAAACTTCTTCATTCCCCAAGTTGCTTTTGGTCATGGTGTTTTTAATCACAGAAAGAGAAACCAAAACTAAGACACTTTATAAAAGACATCCAAATATCTTGACCAGAGGACAATATTTTCATTATACTCTGTTTCTGTTCCAGTTTCCCTACCCATCCCAGATTCCAAAGGGAGGGTCACACCTGCTGATCTGCCCTTTCTCCCAGAAGGCAAACAGTATCCTAGAAGTCCATGTCCTAGGAGTCCATGACTCCCTCCCAAGAGTTTCATGCATGGTTCTCAGAGGTGCAGAATTATTGCACACAATAGATTCCAGCTCAGAAACCTTCCAAACTAGACAGAAGCTGCGGTAATCCCTGGGGGATAAAAAGAGATGTCTATCCCTACCACCAAAGGCATCGTCTCACTCCATAAACCTAGTAGCAGATTCCAAAAGGTTCTGCGGCTTCTAAATTTTCTGCATATATAGCCAGATGTCCATTATCTTTTAAAATAGAAAACAAGAAAGAGATAATTAAAATTCACAGATAATCAAAACCCCAGAATTTGGCCAGAAGTTACTACTATCTCACTGCCCACAAATTCTGGACCAGAGCATCCCAGCAACCAAATTACAGAGCTGCATAACTTCAATGTCAACTTATTTTTATCCTTGCAACAAGCCTGCCAACCTCCCCGTTTCTGCTGCCATTCATTCAGCCCTCAGATTGCTTTTCCAGCATAGGCACTTATTAGGCAAAGAGGAGAAATTCTCCTGTCAAGAGGAAAGGCCTATAAAACCATTCTCCAGAAAAGGGAACATGGTCTTTTAGGTTGCCATAGCACTGAGATCCCCGGTTGATTTAGGTCCCTCGCAGGACTCCCCGTGCATGCCTCAGTGATAATAGCACAAATTTGTTAACTAGCTAAGAAGGCTAGAATCCACTTGTGGTGGGCAGCATCCATCCAAAGAGCTTCCCATGATTCCCACTAACACATCCCTCGTAACCAACAAATAACAGCAATAGCAAAGTAAAAGAGGCATTAAAGCCACATTGAGCAATCCATGTGTGGGGGTATGTGCATGTGTATGTCCACGTGCGTGCATTGGTATATGGAGGCCAGAGAAACACTGGGTGTCTCTCTCTGTCACTATCCACCTAATACTTTGAGACAGGGGAGCTCACCTCTTTCTGTAGTGCTCGGCTTGGAGAGTTAGCCATTCGTACTTCAGGCTATAATAGAAGGGGAAGGTCAGGCCAAGGGTCAAGTTCCCTTTCTAACAGGAAAAGGAAGAACATAACCATCTCATGAAACTGAGAATATTGCTGGAGATTGCTGTCCAGGGACTTCAGGCTAAAGCAGGAATTATCTGGCACTGTTAGACTCCAAAAGCATTATATTAGCACTGTTGGAGTCCCTGACCGCGTGTGCCTGTGAATCTTTAAGAACATGCTTCCACTTGAAATTTCGAAACAAGGACAATTATGTGACTGTCCTCTTTCCCATGATCAAAGTGCAGCAGCAAATGTTCTTTCTGATATCATGGTGGGGGAGGGAGGAGTGTTGCATGTTTAAAAGGCTTTTTCTCTTAAAATCTCCCTTTTCAGAAAATTAAAATTACCGAAGAGATGGCTGGGCAGATGACCCGGTGGTAATGAGCTTGCTTTGCAGCATGAGGAGTTCAGATCCCCAGAGCCTATACAATAGCCAGGCACCACAGCACACATGTATAATCTTCATGTTAGTCAGGCAAAGACAGGGGTAGCCCTGGGGCTTGCTGGACTGCCAATCTAGACAAAAGGGGAAGCCACAGGATCAGTGAGAGGTCTACTAAAAAGAAGGAGGAGGAGGAGGAGGAGGAGGAGGAGGAGGAGGAGGAGGAGGAGGAGGAGGAGGAGGAGAAGGAGGAGGAGCAACAGAGGAAAACACTCAACAACCATGTTGGGCCTAAACCATGTGCATGCACAGCTGCATGCACAAATGCACACATATATATATCATGGACCCATAAAGAATCATTCACATACAAAGTGCTGAGATGAAGTGTTTGCCTTTGGAGACTGATGGTGGTAGGTTCAAATCCCTACTAAAATCACTCTAGACAGCTTCTCCATGTAAATTGACAGCAATGGATACTGTTCTGACTACGATGTAGGAAGGACTTGGAAAAAAAAATCACAAAAAAATAAAAATGGAAAGATTGATATGCTAAACCGTTTGAAGCACATAGTACAGTGCTCTGTAAACATCAGACACTGCTTTTCAGTCTAGTCACCAAGGAACATACTAGAAAGCCATAGCAGTTGAGTCTAAATAGTCTAGGATAAGAGAATTGAGAGGTTTCTCCAGTTTGTACCTGCTTCTTGGACTACAGTCCATCTTCGTTTTGTTTTTAAAGGGAAAATGCACAGAAAGCACTATACCTTTCTCGAAAAGTGCCTGTTTATCTTTCCATTTCTCTTTGTAAGGGTTAAGGTTACTTCTCAAACCTAGTCTATACTGGGCTGATCTTACTTTTTGGCGCCACCAAGTGGCTGTGTTTAACTACACAGAGCATTTCCCCTGGGTTTTGTTTTAACAGAAAGGATTTAGGAAGCCCTTTAAAAAGTCCCTTTCATGGGCAAGCCCTTGGCCCTGCCAAGGCTGGACCCCCAGTGAACCGGATTGTTGGGGGGAAGGCGGCAATGGGGTGAGGATGGGGAGGGGAACACCCATATAGAAGGGGAGGGGGAGAGGCTAGGAGGATGTTGGCCTGGGAAAGGAATAATATTTGAAATGTAAATAAGAGGGGTTGGGGATTTAGCTCAGTGGTAGAGCACTTGCCTAGTAAGTGCAAGACCCTGAGCTGGGGGGGGGGCGGAATGTAAATAAGAAATACCCAATTTAATAAAGATGAAGAAAAATATATGTTATCTTAAGAAGAAAGAGAAAAAAAGAAAAGAAAAGAAAGTCACAATTTCTCTCTTAAAAAAAAAAAGTCCCTTTAATAATAGATGGAAAACTCCAACACAAGAAGGGAAACTACACCCTAGAAAAAGCAAGAAAGTAATTTCTTTCAACAAAACCAAAAGAAGATAGCCACACAAACATAATTCTACCTCTAACAACAAAAATAACAGGAAACAACAATCACAGACACTACCTCAGACTAAAAGGCTGAAAATAGCTTTTTCCAAGCATATGGTCACCAAAAACAAACTGGAGTAGCCATTCTAATATCGAATAAAATTAACTTTCAACCAAAAATCAAAAGAGATGAGGAAGGACATTTCATATCAATCAAAGGAAAAGTCTACCAAGATAAACTCTCAATCCTGAATATCTATTCTCCAAAGGCAAGGGCACCCACATTCATAAAAGAAACTTTACTAAAGCCCAAAGCACACATTGCACCTCACACAATAATAGTGGGAGACTTCAACACCACACTCTCAGCAATGGACAGATCATGGAAACAGAAATTAAACAGAGGCATAGAGGAACTAACAGAAGTCATGAACCAAATGGATTTAACAGGCATTTATAGAACATTTCATCCTAAAACAAAAGTACACACCTTCTTCTCAGCACCTCATGGTACCTTCTCCAAAATTGACCATATAATCGGTTACAAAACAGGCCTCAACAGATGCACGAAGATTGAAATAATCCCATGCATCCTATCAGATCGTCACATACAAAGGCTAGTCTTCAATAAACAAGAAAAGCAACAGGAAGCCCACATACACATGGAAGTTGAACAATGCTCTACTCAATTATATCTTTGTCAGGGAATAAATAAAAATAATTAAAGACTCTTCAGAATTTAATAAAAATGAAGGTACAACATACCTGAACTTATGGGACACAATGAAAGCAGTGCTAAGAGGAAAACTCATAGCTCTGAGTGCCTCCAAAAAGAAACTAGAGAGAGTATATATTAACAGATTACAGGATATCTGAAAGCTCTGGAACAAAAAGAAGCAAATACACCCAAGAGGAATAGACATCAGGAAATGATCAAACTCAATGCCCCAGTTATGCTTATACCTAAACCACACAAAGACCCTACAAAGAAAGAGAACTTCAGACCAATTTCCCTCATGAATATCAATGCAAAATTACTCAATAAAATTCTCACAAACCAAATCCGAGAACACATCAAAAGGACCATCCACTGTGATCAAGTAGACTTCATCCCACGGATTTGAGGATGATTCAATACAAGAAAATCCATCAACATAATTCACTATATAAACAAACTCAAAGACAAAAACACATGACCATCACATTAGATTCTGAAAAAGCATTTGACAAAATTCAACACCCCCCCCCGCCTTCATGTTTAAAGTCTTGAAAAGATCAGGAATTCAAGGCCTATACAACATAGTAAAAGCAAACCAGTAGCCAACAACAAACTAAATGGAGAGAAACTTGAAGCAATCCCACTAAAATCAGGGACTAGACAAGGCTGCCCACTCTCTCCCTACATATTCAATATAGTACTCAAAGTTCTAGCCAGAGCAATTAGACAAAAACAGGAGATCAAAGGGATTCAAATTGGAAAGGAAGAAGTCAAAATATCACTATTTGCAGATGATATGATAGTATACTTAAGTGATCCCAAAAGTTCCACCAGAGAACTACTAAGCCTGATAAACAACCTCAGCAAAGTGGCTGGGTATAAAATTAACTCAAGCAAATCAGTAGCCTCCTCTGCTCAAAGGATAAATAGCATGAGAAAGAAATTAGGGAAATGACATCCTTCACAATAGTCCCAAATAACAAAATATTTCGGTGTGACTCTAACCAAGCAAGTGAAAGATCTGTATGACAAGAACTTCAAGTCTCTGAAGAAAGAAATTGAAAAAGATCTCAGAAGATGGAAAGATCTCCCATGCTCATGGATTGGCAGGATTAATATAGTAAAAATGGCCATCTTGCAGAAAGCAATCTACAGACTCAATGCAATCCCCATCAGAATCCCAACTCAATTCTTCATAGAGTTAGAAAGAGAAATTTGCAAACTCATTCAGAATACAAAAACCAAAGGTTATCAAAAACTATCCTCAACAGTAAAAGAACTTCTGGGAAAATCACCATTCCTGACCTCCAGCTGTATTACAGAGCAACAGTGATAAAAACTGTATGGTATTAGTAAAGACAGGTAGTTAAATCAATGAAATAGAATTGAAGACCCAGAAATGAACCCACACACCTATGGTCACTTGATCCTTCACAAAGAAGCCAAAACTATCCAGTGGGAAAAAGACAGTATTTTTAATAAATAGTGCTGGTTCAACTGGAGGTCAGCATGTCAAAGAATGCAAATGGATCCATTCTTATCTCCTTGTACAGAGCTCAAGTTCAAGAGGATCAAAGACCTTCACATAAAACCAGATACCCTCAAACTAATAGAAGAGAAAGTAGGTTAGAGTCTCAAACACAAGGGCACAGGAAAAAATTTCCTAAACAGAACATCAACAGCTTATGCTCTAAGATTAACGATCAAAATGGGACCTCATAAAATTGCAAAACTTCTATAAGGCAAAGGACACTGTAATAGGACAAAACAGCATCAAACAGATTGGGAAAAGATCTTCACTAATTCTACATATGATAGAGGGCTAATATCTAATAGATACAAAGAACTCAAGGAGTTAGACTCCAGAGAATCAAATAACCCTATTTAAAAATGGGGTACAGAGCTAAACAAAGAATTCTCAGCTGAGGAATATCGAATGGCTGAGAAGTATCTAAAGAAATGTTCAACATCCTTAGTCATCAGGGAAATGCAAATCAAAACAACCCTGAGATTCCACCTCATACCAGTCAGAATGGCTAAGATCAAAAACTCAGGTGACAACAGATGCTGGTGAGGATGTGAAGAAAGAGGAACATTCCTCCATTATTGGTCTCTGGACAAGAAGGGATCAGGGTCCTTTGGGGACTGGTGGTGGGTTCAAATCCAGAGCACACTTTCTTTATGTGCCTTTAGACCCATACAGTTGGAAAACCTAAGAAGAGAAACTTCTACCCTGAGTTATGAACACTGACTGGTGGTATGGAGCAATCAACTCTTTGACTTACCATTGAAGCCTCTGAAAAACCATTCATAAAAAAAAATAGTATTAAGGCTTTTATAAAGCAAATCTCTCTTCCTAAGGTTTGATTGTCAATATGTTCATAGTCGTGAGGCCACCTTTTCCCTGATCATTTCTCTCCTTCTTCATCATCACCTTTATATCTTTATCCTTTCCACATCAAAGAGGACTCTAGCTGCTGTTGTACAGGCTTCAGAGCTTTTCATCGTTATAAAATCTGAGGTGGAAACTTTGACATCCTGTGGTTTAAAATTCTCTCTCTCTTCTCTCCTGAGAGACACAGCCAGAATACTGCAAATACAGAGGTGAATGCCAGCAGCAACCACTGAACTGAGAACAGGACCCCTGTTGAAGGAATCAGAGAAAGAACTGAAGAGCTTGAAGGGGCTCGAGACCCCATATGAACAACAATGCCAAGCAACCAGAGCTTCCAGGGACTAAGCCACTTCCCAAAGACTATACATGGACTGACCCTGGACTCTGACCTCATAGGTTGCAATGAATAGCCTAGTGAGAGCACCAGTGGAAGGGGAAGCCCTTGGTCCTGCCAAGACTGAACCCCCAGTGAACATGATTGTTGCGGGGAGGGCAGCAATTGGGGGAGGATGGGGAGGGGAACACCCATAAAGAAGGGGAGGAGGAGGAGTTAGGGGGATGTTGGCCCAGAAACCGGAAAAGGAATAACACTCGAAATGTAAATAAGAAATACCAAGTTAATAAAAAAATTTCTTTACAAGAATCAGAACCCAGGTAGAAGTTCAAATTAAACACAGTTCCTAAAAATTACTGTTTAAGATGTGTCAGTATACCAAAACAGTGAGAGCAGGATTTCAATATAATCTAGTCTCATTCCATCTTGCATTACTATTCAAAATGTTGCTGTTTCTTTGCTCAAGAGTAACAGTCATGACGAATTACTCGGGTCCATTCTCCCAGATGCTCAGGAGGCTTCGGAGAATCAAGACTGCTTTAGCAGCTTAGTAAGACTGTCCCAGAAATGCCAGTGAGCAGAGGCCTTGACACATAGCTCAGTGGTAAAGCACTTCCCAAGCCAGTGGGTCCAGGCCTTGGTTCCAATCAGCGGTATCTCCCTTCCCGCCCCTCCCAAAAAGACAGTGATCCTTTTCAATACCGTATAATGAAAGAATCAAGTTAATGCTTGTTAACTTCCAAACTTGTTCCCAATTTACTCGATGACCATTTTATTGCTCATTGTAACAGTTTTGGTGTATCAATTTAACAGCTTTAAGAGTCACCCTTGGGCAGTGGTGCTGGGAGTCTCGTGTCCGTGGTGCCCTTTACTCGCAGTCAGGCGGCTTGAGGCTCAGCGCACAACGCAGGTAGCGCGTTAGCAGCAGCAGCGGAGGCACCTCGGCGGTCACAGCCCCTGCGCTGGTGCAGCCACCCTCGCCTGCTCTACTCCCCTCTTCCTTCCTTCGCTCGCACCATGGCTGATCAGCTGACTGAAGAATAGATTGCTGAATTCAAGGAAGCTTTCTCCCTATTTGATAAAGATGGGGGACGGCACCATCACAACAAAGGAGCTGGGGACTGTCATGCGGTCTCTGGGTCCGAACCCAACCGAGGCTGCAACTGCAGGATATGATCAATGAAGTGGATGCCGACGGGAATGGCACCATTGACTTTCCAGAGTTCTTGACTGTGATGGCTAAAAAGATGAAAGACACAGATAGCGAAGAAGAAATCCGCGAGGCATTCCGAGTCTTTGACAAGGATGGAAATGGTTACTTCAGTGCAGCAGAACTGCGCCACGTCATGACAAACCTCGGGGAAAAGCTAACAGATGAAGAAGTAGACGAAATGATCAGAGAAGCAGATATTGATGGAGACGGACAGGTCAACTATGAAGAATTCGTACAGATGATGACTTCAAAATGAAGACCTTCTTTCAACTACTTTCCCCCTCTAGAAGAATCAAATTGAAATCTTTTACTTACCTCTTACAAAAAAGAAAAAAGTTCATTTCTTCATTCTGTTTGTATCTAGCAAAACTGAATGTCAAAAGTACCTTCTGTCCATACACAAAATCTGCACGTATTGGTTGGTGGTCCTGCCCCCTAAAGATCAAGCCCCCTACATCAGCTTTACAGTATAAATACTCATACCACCTTATAAGGAAGCACTTAGTGGACTCCTTCAAGTTCCATTTGCTAATGATTAACACGCTGTCTGGGCTGGCCAGTTTCTCATGCATGCAGCTTGGTGATTGAGCACAGTCAGGCCTTTGTATTAAAACTGAAAAATGGAAAAAACAAATTCAAACTCTCAGATGGCTTCTAGTTCAATCTGTTCAGATAAATGTCAGCAGCCAGTTTACCGCAAACAAACATTTAAAATTGGTTTACCTCAGGATGATGTGCAGGAAACGGGTGAAGGCTAAACTTTGAGACACAGCCCTAGAAGGAGGACAGTCCTCTTCAAGTGCCCCAATCCCATGGTGACAGTGACACCCTGGTGGCGAGCCCGAGTGTGATGGTTCACCACTGTGCGTATTGCATTGGAGTGAAGTGAACAAGGCTGTCACCAAATCACACACGTTTTAATAAGAAATGCTTACTAAGGGAGCATCCTTGGACTCTCTGTTTTAAAACCTTGTGAACCTTGACTTGGAGCCAGCAGAGTAGGCTGTGTCTGTGGACACATCAACATTGCTGTTCAGGAAATTATAATTTATGTCCATTCCAAGTTGTAAATGCTAGCCTTTTAATTTTTTCCCAATTAAAAAGACCATTAACTTTAAAAAAAAAAAGAGTCACCCTTAATTTGAAACAGTTTAGTCTCTCAATAATAAATGCATCAGTCAACTGATAGACTGATATGGACATTTTGAAAATATAAATTCCAAGGTGGGTAAGGAAGGCATTCTTGTCAGAATCACCTAAGACAGATGCAATCTTGTTTAAGAAATAAAGGGGGAGATATTGAGAGCTTTTGGTGCCACTTCCAGGAATTTGGCATTTGTCACTGGGCTTGGATAAGGAAGTAGGCTCAGATAAGAATACTAGAAACAAGGGCCATGGGGCTTCACTGACTACTTTGCTGAATTACTACCTTATGTGTTCTCTTTGCTTCCTACTTTACTTAATTATTACCTCGTTTGATCCTTTTGCTTACTACTCTGCTTGATTATTTTCTTGTGTGGTCTCCTTGTTTACTACTTTGCTTAATTACATTGTCTTTGATCTAAGAACTGACCGTGGTTTTTTTTGTTTGTTTGTTTGTTTGTTTGTTTGTTTTGGGATATACCTACAATGATATAAAAGCAAGCTAATGAGAAATAAAGCTGCTTCAACCTCAGCACTGGCTGGAGTCCCGTTATAATGTTTGTCTAATTGTCTTTGTCTCTTCAATCCTCATTCCCTCTCTTGAGACCCTGCTGACTGACTGAGCTGGCTTGGTCATATGGCGACCAATGTGGGACTCAAGTAAGGAGGGTATACAGTGAAGGACACTGCTGAGAGAGGAGCACTCAAAGAGGAAAGTGAAAAGTAAAGAAACATGAAAGGTAATGGAAAATAAAAGATTTCGGCCAGCAGTGAATAAATTTTGTAAAAAGTCAAGGTAATGACTAGGTAATGGTAGGATGTATTTTGTCTATGTGTTAAGAGTTATGATAGAATATAGAGGAGCAGAGATAATTCTCATAGGTGCTCTTAGTCTTTGGATCCTGATTAGAGACAGTTTACATGAGAGAGAGAATGGGTTTCAAAAAAAAAAAAAAAACAATTGTCCCCCCTGTCCAGGATGCTTTGTTAAAAGAGAAGGAAAGTGAACAGACGCTGTTCCAGAGCTCTTCTAGGGATAAGAGGGAGGTCAGGAAACATCCTTCTCCTCCTTTGGCTCCCACTGGAGGAAAGCTTAGTTCTGGTTCTGGGCCCCTTAGGTAGGATATCTGGGTCCCTTTGGCACATTTAGTTCTCGTCCCTTTCTGTCTATTGTCTGTCCTCGGTGCACCAATCTCTCCATGTCTGTCAGTTTGTCTGTGTTTTTTTGTTGTGATTGTTGCTCCATGTTTCATGTTCAAAAGAAAAAATGGATAAGACTTTTATCAGCTGTGGCTGTCCACCCTTTGATTTAGTTTTAACTCATTTCCAAAAAAAAAAAAAAAAAAAGGCAGTCTCAATTTGCACACCAAAAACTGATAAGTTACCCTGCACCTTTAGATAGGAGTCAAGCACAGCTGGAGAAGCTCTGCCAGAGGTTGATTGTCTGTACAAGCTGCTCTTAAAGGGGCCACCAGCTTCTGACTTCTATGGTAAGGGAGCTGATGGCTGTTTCTCCTAGAAAATATCTTGTGATTGTGCTCATTAGGGTCAACAGGTGCTCCTCCCTTGAAATTAGAGCTAGACAAAGTAAGAAAATTTGTCTAGTCTAAATATATAAGATATGTGTGGCCACTCCATGTTTGTTTAAATGTATAAGTATGTTCTTCATGTCTTGGTTATAGATTATTGGTTATTGGTTATGATTAAAATGTTTTAACATTGGTAACAAAAAGTTGGCTTAAAATTGGTGATTTCAGGTTGGAATAATTCTAGACAACAACACATGGTATGAGCCAACCCAGGGAAACAGGTATTTCAAGATACCTCTCAATTGGGATAATTTTTGTCCTAGAAACCAGACTTATAAGAGATAGGATTAAAACAATGTTGCTTTAATGAAATATTAAAAGCTTGCACCATCGTGCATTCATATATAAGAACCGCCAACCAAACTTTGTAACATGAAGGTAATGCACTTGGTATTGATTTTAGAGAGAATCAAGGACTCGTATCTAATCAATTATGGCAAATGGATGTTACTCATATTTCTGATTTTGGAAAAGTAAAATATGTGCATGTGACTATTGATATCTTCTCAAGCTTTCTTGTTGCAACTGCTTTAACAGGAGAGGCAACTAAAAATGTAATTACTCATTGCCTACGTTGTTTTTCTATGCTGGGTATTATTACCCATATTCCTGGGATTCCTTGTAATCCTCAAGAACAAAGTATTATGGAATGGGCCCCTGGATTTTTAAAATAATATCTTCATAAATTAAAAAGGGAGGAATTATGGCCCCGTACAAAAACAAATTTATTTAAATCTTTAAAAATTTGGATGCCAAGGAACTCTACAACTTATGCCTAGGTGAAATGGACGGATGCACTTACTGGCATATGTCATGATCCTGATCAGGCATTAATATAGGGAAGAGGACATGTTTGTGTTTTTTCTGCTAGCTGCCAGAGTGACTGGTGACACATGCTGATGCTGGGACAGAGAATGATGCTGACTGTGAGCTTGCTAAGTGCCCTAACTATGGTGACAGGGAAGCTGTACCGGGCCTATGTTCCTGACCTACCACTGATACATCCAGCAGTGTGGTCTAGACCAGAGATTCTCGTGCTTGGATCTCCCTGGACAGAGGAGCCAACTTATAATAAAACCATGACTTTTTGGCGATGGGATTTCTGTTTGCTTTGTAAAAAATACTATGGGTTTATTTGTTTCCTTAAAATTGGATTTTTTTTTATTAATTGGTCATTCTGAAATGACTTTTGTTTCTTCTATGGTATTTAATGTAAGTTGTATTGATTGTACACTTTCTAATTGTGTTAGTGTACTGAAATCTGGCAAGTCTGATATGGTGGTCTATCAACCAGCTTTTGTTTTATTGCCTGTGAGTATTATAGGACCTTGATATTCTGGAAAAAGACTTGCAAATATTGGAAGAAGTGAGTCAGACTCTAAGCAAAAGTGAGACGGTAGTGGGCTTGACTATTGCTGGTATAGCAGCTTTGATTACATTAACAGCTAGCAGCAGTTAGCCAAATGTAATTGTGTCTGCAATTGCTTTGACAGGAGAAGTTAAGACAGCTACTTTTGTTAACTCATTGAGAAAAAAAATGTTACTAATGCTCTGAGTATTCAAGAAGACTCGGGCAGACATCTAGAACAACAAATTGGAGCTCTTATTGATACTTTTCAAACTACTGGAGAGGAGGTTCAGAGTTTAAGAATAAGAAGTCATCTTGAATGCCATGCCAAATACCAATGGAAAAGTCAAAGACACTTGCAGGGTATTTGGCATAATTCCAACACCTCTCTGGATAATTTAACTTTGTGTAAAGAGACCACGAATTTAAGGACTACAAAGCTCAAAGTAAACTCAGCCCAGGAATGCCACACATCCTTGATCATCCTGATTCATGACTTAAGGTCAGTATTTCCATCTTGGTCAAGCTTCAAGAATGGCTTGTATAGCTTAATCATGTTGGCCCTCTTTGTCCTGGGAATACTTCTATTCCTGCCCATTGTGATAAAACTTGCCTCTAACAACAACAACATGTTGGCAGCCGAAATACATGGCTCGAAATTAAAAATGGATCCCCAAGAGTTATTAATCTAACAGGTTGGTGGCCAAAGAGAGGTAATTTTCTATACAGTGCCCCACTTACCTAAGACAGAATTACATTGTTTTTGGAAATGTAAATTCCAAGACCAGTAAGGAGGGCATTCTTGTCAGAATCACCCAAGACAGGTGCAATCTTGTTTATGAAATAAAGGGGGAGATATTGAGAGCTTTTGGTGTCACTTCTAGGAATTTGGCATTTGTCACTGGGCTTAGACCAGGAAGTAGGCTCAGATAAGAATAGGGCTGGAGAGATGGCTCAGCCGTTAAAGGCTAGGCTCACAACCAAATATATAAGAATAATAGAAACAGGGACCATGGGGCTTCGCTGGCTACTTTGCTGAATTACTACCTTATGTGATCTCTTTGCTTCCTATTTTACTTAATTATTACCTCGTTTGATCCTTTTGCTTACTACTCTACTCTGCTTGATTATTTGATTATTTTCTTGTGTGGCCTCCTTCGCCACACAAGAAATACCTCCTTGGTATTTGGTCTTGATTACATTGTCTTTGATCGAAGAACTGACCATGGTTGGTTTTTGGTTTTGGTTTTTTTGGGGGGGATATACCTAGAATGATATAAGAGCAGGTTGGAGAGAAATAAGGCTGCTTCAGCCTCAGCACTGGCTGGAGTCCTGTTATAATGTTTGTCTAACTGTCTTTGCCTCTTCAATCTTCACTCCCTCTCTTGAGACCCTGTTGACTGACTGAGCTGGCTTGGTCATGCATATACTTAATTTGTGGGTTCAGAGCAATGATAACTACCAAGACCTTATTCCACCCAACGGGAAGTGTCATTTCTTTTACCTATGGATCCATTTCTCCCCCATTAAGTGGAAGAGATTCTATACTCTTATGTGCTGGGGAAGGCAGGACCTACCTCTTACAGTTGAGGGAGAAAATACAATAAAGCTGTTTTTGTCATATCTCTTGGTAACTTTGTTTAAGCACATGAATTTAGTTGAGTCGACCAGAAGCACTCACCTGAGCCTTTCTCCTGGTCAGTTGGTTTTGTAAGGAAGCAGGAACATGGAAGAAACACCAGCATCCTTGCATGGTGTCATACAGAATCACAGAGTTGCCCTGTGTTGGTAACTCCCGGGTCCTCCCCAGAGGTCTATGGGAAGGATGTGTGTCATCCTGGCACTGGGGAGGCCGAGAAAGCTCCGTACAGCTCTCTTCCAGACAGCCTATCCACATCTGCACTCCGGGTTCAGCAAGAGATGCCATCTCAAAATGTAACACGGAGAGCCACAGAAAACGGCAGTCAACGTTGGTTTCTGACGGCTCCCATAACCACATCCATATCAGGTGACTGGGAGAATGGTAATATTCTTCTATACAAGACCATAAAAGTCAAACTCTCTACTCCAAACCAAGGTTTCCCAACAAAGGCAGACACTGAGAAGACTTCTTCAGGGAAAATATCAGCACAAAAGACAGGCCTAATAACACAGGCTCTTCTGCACCTTCATTAAGCCAGCTCGTCGGTGACATGCGCAGTATGGAACAGCCGCTGAAATGGAAGGGGCCTGCACTTCCAATTGGAGTGAGTGTTGCTTTCAAGGTGATCTAGTTTGCATTAATTGATGTGGGAAGACCCATCACAACTGTGGGCAGGACCTTCAGTCGCCTTTGATTCTAGACCGCGTAAATGGAGAAAAATGGAGTAAAATACAGGTTGGTTGCTGTTTACAGTGCGGATGTGATATAAACATCTCCTGCTGCCCTGACTCCCGCTGCTGCCATAATGGACTAAACTTTGAACTGTGCGCTAAAATACTCCCAATCCCTTGTTAGTTGCTTTTGTCGAACTATTTATCACAACAATGGGAGGAGAGACTGAGATAGCTGGGTTGCGGGATACCTGATTTAAATTTTAACTGAAGATGTTTGCAAAAAGTACTGTACCACAAAGCACTCTACCTGAAATTGGTCATACAGCAGAATAAAGGCGGCTAAAGTTAGGAAGAGCCATTTTCCATTTGGAAGAGATCAACTGGAACAATCGCTATTAAAACTTCCGCGAAGGGCCAGCAAGATGTATCGGCAGCTGAAGGTGCTTGTGGCTTTGCTCCCCAGAACCAATGTAAAGGTGGAAAGAGAAAAGCCAGCAAAGTTGTCACACACCAGTAGTAATAACAATGGTTTCTTTTTTTAAGGTAGCAAGGAATTCTAGATTAAAAAATAATAAATCGTTTCCATTATTTCAGGAAATCTTAAGAGTGCTTTACTACCAGGGAAGTGTCTTTGTCCCATTTGCTGAAGCAGTAAATTGTGGAGGAATAATAAATCTGATTAGCCATTCTTGTCTAGCAATAAGCTATGTTCTGGAAGGGGGCGGGGCATCCAAGACTCATCACTGCTGCATCCTGTGGTTAATCCCTTAAGGGAAAAATATCCCCACGCCCACCCCCGCCACCAAAAAGAAATTTTAAGTACCATCCAGCGCTCTGAAAGCTTTCAGGAGTGATGGGCCAGTGGATAAATCAAATGCTTCCCTTCCAGATGAAGTTCAGTGGCTTTCTGGGCTGCTTGTGAACCACCTAGTGCTCAAAGACCAATGCAGGAATACGGAAAGCTGTTTCCATGGTGATGAGACTTCCACCTTCTGGCAACCACTCCCACCCCCAGCCTCCTCTCCTCTACTACTGTCAGGGGTTTAGATTTGCTGTAAAGAGCAGGGATAACGATACCACAAGTGCAGCAGCTCGCGCTCGCTCGCGCTCGCGCTCTCGCTCTCTTCCATCGTCGTGAGGCTGTTCTCCAGGTGTATCTGTTAAATGTCAAAGTCAGTGAGGAACCCTTTGCCCACATGTGGAGGTGCTCACACCGATTAGGATCTGTATATTATTAGGTCGTGTTCTCCAGTAGAACAGGGTGATAGAATGATAAAGGGGGAATTCATGAGATTGGCTGACATGTTCATGGTCTAGGCAAATCACCAATCACTGCCTTCACCCTAGAGATGCTGGGAACCCAAAAGCTACCCGGCCCACAAGGCCAGAGGCCTTAGCAGCCTCAGTATGGTGGTAAAGGCCTGGGGGATTTCTGGAGGATCTTCAGTCCACACTAGAAGCTGAGTTCTCAGGCCATGAAGAATGTCAGCAGTCATGGCTACAAGGACAAGATAACCGCAGAGTAGATGAACACGCCAGCACAACCGGAAAGCAGTAGGCAAAAAGTGTGAGGTTTTCTATCTTGGGCCTCCTTACTCTGTCTGCCACTGAAAGATGCTGCCCATGATTAGGATGGGTCCTCCCATTTCCATTAAACCCATCAAGAAAGTCCCTCAACAACTTACCCATTAGTTCATTCCGGGTCCAATCAAGCTGACAACCAAGATTAGCCACCGTGGGATCCAACTCAAACTTCTCAAATTCAGAGCACTCCGGTCTTTAGCATTTATCTTCAGGACTCAGCCAAATCCAATGTGTGTGTGTGTGTGTGTGTGTGTGTGTGTGTGTGTGTGTTAGATCAAATCATGTGACAAGACAGCTGCACTCAACATATATTGTCTGGGGTGAGCTTGTGATCCTGTGGAAGAGCTGTCTTTGTGTGACAGATTGTATGACTTGCAGGCGTAAACATTCTTTCTCCTACCTGTTAAGGACTACCTTCAACAACATGAGGCGAAGTCTGGTAAGGAGACTTCAGCATGCAGATGTGGATATACTGTATGGCAGTAAGTAAAGGAAACAAAATGAATGGCATTAAGAATTCCATGGATCAATGAGGATCAGAGTGGTTAAGGAAGCTCTCTTATAAAGAAGAGACAGAAAATGAGAAAGAGAGACAGAGAGAGAGACAGAGAGAGAGAGAGAGAGAGAGAGAGAGAAATTATGCTGTGCAAGTTGAAAGCATTGAAGAGACTCTCTAGATGATAGATTGTCCAATCCCAAATGATCAGCCCTGGACACATGTGTACACAAACAAAGCGAAGTGGACTCAGTAGCTTGTATACAGATGTCCACATACATGTGTGTGCACGTATACCTATGAATATACATGTACCTAACAGAGAAGAGACATGAGTTGGGAGTGATGAAAGGAATCAGAGGGAGGGGGACAGGAATGATCAAGATGCAGTGATCATGTAGGAGATGCTCCAAAATAAATAAATATTCTCAGCCTCGGAGCCATCAGAGGACAGTAGAGGAAAGAGCCTATCTTGACACGCAGGAGACAAGCACTAGAAAGAAGTGAGTCACCTGGAGATCTGCTCTCTGGACAAGGAGGAGGTCTGTTAGCAAAAGTGAGGGTGAGTTTAACAGTGTCTAGCATGCCAAGGAAAGAACATTTATTTGGGCAGAATGAACTCTTCAGCAAAATGGAACCAATCTCCTGACAGCTTTGTTTAGGTAAAGTAAGAAATCCAGCCGCAGAGAGAGGAAGCTGACAATGGTCAGTGCCTCTCATATATATCATGCCTACTACATGCCCAGAGCTTCTCCAACAGTTGACATGAGCTAACTCGCTAAATCCTAATAGCCACACAAAGTACTCTCATAGTGTTCCCTGTCTAGATGAGAAGTCTGGGGCTGGGGAAAGCTAAAGAACTGTGGGAGGAATTCATAGCAACAGGATTCAAATCCAGAATGGGTGTTTCCAGAGTGGAGTCTTTATATTTGGCTTCACCATTTTTATACATGAATAACATCGAGCTGGTAACAACCGAAATAAGCTCGCTGCAGGGGAACACAGAAGGTGCTCCATAAATGCACTTGATGCATACAGGATCGAGGAGTTAAGAAAAGAAAGGGACAGATGAGGATTTCAGTTTCTAACATAAAGGTTCAAGGAGAAGAAGTCACTAAATATAATTTTATGTTTTCTCTAGGATGGCTATAAAGATCGTGTCATTAATACAGAACAAGAGGAGGAAAAGCCAGCTCTGGGAATAAGGTGATAAGTTCCACCTGGAAACAGAGCAGATAATGAATTTCATGAAGTAGCAGCGCAGTCACATAGAACCCCACATCCCACCCCTGGGCAGGTGTTCTAATATACAGAACCAGAACCCCAAAAGAACCAGAGGTTCTGTCCAAACAGCAGAGTCGATGCTTGGATGACATAGAAGCATTGGAGGTGGCAAAGTGTCCGTCTTGCACTGATAGTAAAAATAATATTGTGTCCTCTTCTGACTTGTGTGATAAATAAAAAATAAGATAAAATAAAAATCCATCAGTAGTGGCAAGGTATGAGACTGAACTAGCGAAGGGCTACCTCTGGAGACCAGCGGGGAAAGGTGAGGGCTGTTTACACTGCAGAGAAACTCTCTGGCAGTGCAGCTGATGATCCTGGAGATCTTTTCCCTCTTTAAGGTGGAGGAGACAGATGTGGAAGGAGTTATTTACAAAAGAACTCAGATGGGAAGATATCAAACCAGAACGTAAGCTCAGGTCTGCCACTAGAAAGCCCATACCCTAAATACCACAGACTGCAAAGGGTCCTTCCGTAGCCTTCTCTAAATTTCCTAAAAGATATCAAATACTCTGTCTGATTCTACAGAGTCCTCTGACACACACACTACCTTAATAGGAAAGCCACTAGGAACTGCTTGAGTGACTCCAGCTCCAGGAATACTCTCTAAACCTGTTCTTTCCAGACACTGCTCAGTTGAAGAAAATATAGAATCCCATGTATGCTGGAACATCCCCAATCCTCTGAAAATCCACAGGAGAGTTTTTCCTAATTATTCATGGTTTGTGGTTCTAGTTTATGATTTTTACACACACACACACACACACACACACACACACACACACACACACACAAGCATGTAGAAATTGTGGTTGCTCTGGACCATGAAAACCAAGAGGCCCAAGAATCACTTATGTCTGGACTTCGGTGTTGAGGATAAAGGCTGTGATAATGTTCTGAAATACCAAAGAAAATCTGATTTGGTCTGTTTTTTTAAGTATGGATGAAGTGGCACTAAATTCAATGAGAACTAATATGGAAAATGGGTGCAGACAGACAATCTCCTTCTTAATTGATTGTATTTCTCCACTGGCTATGTTTACTTTCGATGTGAACAGACTTTATGTTTAAAAATCACATTAAGAGTGCTCTGTGATCACACGAATTTTCTTAGCCCATGTCTATGTCAACTCTTTTCTTCCTCCAATTTCTTTATTAAATTCCTCCTTTTTCCCTCCTTTGTGTGTGATGATATGTGTGTAACATGTGTGTATACATTCACATGTGTGATAGCATGTATGTGTATGCCACCATTCATCCATGGGGGTCACAGGACAACCTTGTGTGTTGGTCCTCAACTTCCTCCTTGTTGTTTGTTACAGCATAGGCCAGGCCAGCTGGCCCACAAGCTTTGAGGATTCCCTTGACGCTACCTCCCATCTCACCTCAAGAACACCGGAATTACAGATGCATGCTACCACACTGAGCTCCATAGATGCTGGGGATTGGAACTCAGATCTTCACACTTGCCTGACAAGTCCTTACTCGATACACCATCTTCTCAGCCCATTATTTTCTTTAATTTTTTTTATACTGGAGTCACATGGACTCACCGTATATCTCATAACAAAATTTCTTTATTTGAATTCCATTGTTGACAATGCAAAGGATGGAATCGAAAGAAGAAAAAAAAAACATATCTAGACATTGGGTTTGAAGAACTAAATGTCAAGCAATAAACCAAGGAAAATACCATGTCTGTATACATTCATATTAACAGTGCTATAAGACGATTTCTTCTAAAAGCAAATGAAACCTGGGACCAGAAAACCTTTTAAACAAGAAGGGCTCCAATTTCTATGAAAATTTGAGTCACTTTTGGACAGTGGGCAAATAGACTGCAAAATGACAAGGGGTGCCTGTCTGGGCACTTCAGAAACCTCATGGTGGCTCTCTGGGACCAAGGCCTCATGGGAAACTGTTATGGTAATAATAAAAATAGGCGTGGCTGTTTTCACACGTTACTGCTCCATGCTGGCCCCCTGGTACTCTCGGACCCAGGCGGCTGCTCCCTGGTGTTAGTTCTAGCACCGTAGGACCATATAGAACTAACATTAATTTATCTCAGCGGTGGCTGGTTCAGTGTGGCACCACATCATGTTAGCCTAGCTATCTTCTGGCCCCAGTGGTCTCTCTGCTCCCATTGTTAGTCGCCCTGGCCAGTCCTCACTAGCCGGGAATTCTGGTCCCAGCTACCCGGTAACATCAAGACTCAACAAACTGGGGTTGGGGAATTAGCTCAGTGGTAGAGCGCTTGCCTAGCAAGCGCAAGGCCCTGGGTTCGGTCCCCAGCTCCGAGAAAAAAAGAAAAGAAAAAGAAAAAGGAAAAAAAAACACTCAACAAACTGTAGCCCAACAATTAGATTTATGTGTTAAATTCTCAATCTTTGATACATCCACAGAATAAATTCACTGCCAATTAATAAAGATAGAAACCGCCAACCTAGACAAGATAAAAATTGACCTAGACCACCTGGATCAGAATCATCTTCTTCTATCGTCTCCATCTTGATTCCCTCTCCTTCTCCTTTTTTCCCTCCCTAAAAAACTTTGTCCCCACCTTATTCTTTTACTGTCCATTCATGGCCTTGATCTAGCAACACCTTTCATATCTGCACCAAGAGATAGGACTCCAGTTTATCAGAGACATGGCTACTAGCTACACCATGAAAGGCCATTCAGGGTGATATGAAGGAATATTAATAGTTATTGTCAGTCAGTACAGCTGAAGGTTTATTATATTAAGTGGTTAATAGAAAACTAGAGGGGTTGGGGATTTGGCTCAGTGGTAGAGCGCTTGCCTAGGAAGCGCAAGGTCCTGGGTTCGGCCCCCAGCCCCGAAAAGAAAAAAAAAAAAAAAAGAAAACTAGAGAAGGAACAATGGGCCAAGAAGAAACATCAAACAACAACCATGATTTTAAGAGCAAGAAATAGGTGTTTACCAAAAATTAATGGGGCCATAGGCAGCTTCTAAACCTATGTCAATTCTGTAATATATGCTCAAAAGTCAATGTCTTGCCTTCATATTGAAAAGAGAATGCAATTTAGTGAAATACAAAGACCCTAAAGGTTGCATCTATCAGTATTTCTGTGCTTTGCTTAAGACAAATCAATATCCCCTCATTGAGGCAACCCCACTGACACCCCTAGGCATACTCTCCCTCTAAGTTAGTGTTATATAACCTACTGTTAACTCGCTCATGTTCTCTAGGTACTTATCAGCCTGTCTCTACTCCTAGACTGTGAGATCCACTGGGCAGTCACCTTATGTCCTCATTTCCCAATACATTTCACAGGAGACACCCTTCCAGACATTCCCCAAGCCCTGGGAATGCCACCCACTCTTCTCACATATAGTAGGTAAAGTAGGGCTCCAAGATTTTTGTGTCCTATGAATCACAGGATACACTTTATTTAGAAATAGGAATTTTATAGGTAAAAGGAAGATTAAAAATTAAGACTATCAAACTGAGTTAAGTAAGCTAAGCTCTAATGTTAATGAGTGTTCATAGAAGAGATCCCAAAAGGACAAAGACACATATATGGAGAGAGACTTTATGAAGATACAGGAAAAGCTTGGAGTTACGCTGCCACACATACTTAAGAAGACCAGGAGCCACCAAACCCTGGAAGATGATAACAACTCCCTTTCAGACCTTTGCAAGGAATCTTTTTTTAATTTCTGGCTTCCAAAACTGTAGAAATTAATTTCTACCACTTTAAGACAGATGGTTAAGGGAAGCAAACACACTTCCTTTCCCTGGAGACAAGATTCCTACCTATCCATAGGTTTCATGGCTCTGGGTAGCCCTGTTGAAACCACCAGGCTCTGTTCCCCAGTGCCCATGCAGCAGCCTCCAGATATTGGGTATGGATCTAAGTCAGACTGGATATACGTCTTCCTTGAAAATTTGGAAAACACTAATAAGGAGATGCTCTTTTCTTATCCATTCTCCAACTGCATGCAGGCTTAAACTTCATTCAACCTTTGCTCATAAGTCATCTCAGAGACATATTTCTTCAGTTTAATGTTCTTGCTAGCATACATTAGTATTGTATCATAACAGGTTTTACTGTGACAGAATATGTTTTGATCATACACACACACGCACACACTCGCACATAACATATGCACACTGTCACACATACGTGCACTCACACATATCTACTATTCTCTTTTGTCTTCCCCTTCCCCCACTGAGTCTTTCCAGCTAACCTGCTAACCTTCCTTCATCTTCAGGTCTTCTTTGTAGTGGGTGGAGGAAGGACCTGATGAGTGTCACTGGGGTGGTTTCCAAGAATACCAGCACATTATGAGTAGCTACCTCACTGAAGAAAATGTTTTTTCTTCCTCCATCAACCTACAGATCTTTTGGAAGGGATAGAACCCCAAAAGCACTGACCAATGATGTAGAAATCTTGAATCCCAAACTGGGGTTTCTACCCAGCCTTTAACCATTTAGTTCCCAGATAAAAGACACACACAACCTTTATATTTACCATAAGCCTTAATCGACACTAAAACTGGGTATATATCTACCCTCTGTGCTATTAAAATCTATGTCCTATCAATAACCTCGAGTTATTACTTACTATGTTTCATCTGGGCTGCTCTTAACTCCAATTGGCCAGCCCTCAGGGCCATGTTTTTGTGACTCCTAACCCATGGCAACTTTTTCTTCCCCCTCACCTTCCTCATGGTTTTCTCTCAACCCCCTAAGCTCAGGAACCCTAAAACCTGCCTATATCTCTTCTTCCCAGCTATTGGTTGTTGACATCTTTATATACCAATCAGAAATAATTTGGGGGCAAGGTCACATAGTGTCACTTAGGTCTACATGCAGACTCTCTCATCTCTGGAGCAACCAGGTCTTAGGATTCACACTTATCATTACAATACACAACAAAAGACCAAACTTCAACAGACCAATCAACTGTGGTTCTTATATTGGCAATCACTGTCATAGACACCGATTCTTGACCTTTCTGTCAGACTCCTGCTTGTCATGACTCAGCAACTTTTCTTCACATTATTTTTCTTTATGGCCTTTCTTTTTACCTGGTATAATTTATTAATGTATTTGTTGCACTTTGTTCCTTGACCTCTCTACAATAGTGTGCTCTCCACTACAGCAAGAACTTGTCAACCTATTACACTACTGTGTTTCTAGACCCTAAAACTCTGTCATACACTGCTGCTTTACAGGAAGACAAATGAAGTTGATGTGAAAGAGATACCAAGGAAAAAGATGAAGGGCATGGTTTCTTGTCAGAGTTCCAGGACCTTTTAACCTGAGGTATTTGAAAGAAAATGACTCCCATTGGCCAATAGGGAGTGACTCTATTAGGAGGTGTGGCCTGTTGGAATAAGTGTGACCTTGTTGGAATGGTTATGGCCTCGTTGGAGTAGGTGTGGCTTTGTTGAATAAGTATGTCGTTAGGGGGTGGGCTTTGAACTCAAGCTCAAACTAGTTCTCTTCCCTGTTGGCTTCAGATCAAGATGTAGAACTCTTAGCTCCTTCTCCAGCACTATATCTGCCACCATGATAAGAGTATACTAAATCTCAAGCCATCCCCAATTCAATGTTTTCCTTTATAAGAGTTGTTGTGGTCATGGTATCTCTTCATAGCAATAGAATCTTTAAGACACAATCCTTCCTGAAATATGGAAATATTTCTGCCTTTGGTTCTGGGTGTCAGGGACATACTGATGAAATATGCTCAATTTTAATGGGTTTATGTTTCTCTAACTCACACTAAACTGAAAGGAGATCTAATATGAATGGGGTTAGTAGGAGCTATTAGAAGCATATAAAGATAATTGAAAACTGAATGGTTAACTGTATAATTTAACTAATTAATCTAATATGCTTAACAGGGTTGTCTTGAAAGTAATTAATGCAATTTAAAAATTGAAGAGCACATTTGCTACCTTCTGAATTTATGTTCTTACCACTATCTTAAGTATCTAAAATTCAGTCATTGCACATTGTAAGAAAATTCTATTAAATGTTCCTGGGAAAATGGAAACTTCAGCCAAGAGCTATTTTAACAGGCACTAAATGTCCAGGCTGTCCTGAATATGTATAAATTCATCCTCTCATTGAAGGGCAAACAGTAGAAACACAGGAAATTAAAGAATAAGATTAATTCCAGAAGCTTCTCTGTTGATCTTAGAGGAAGTCTTATAGTCCTTGCAAAGTATGTGTTTTATATCAGTGAAAGACTGAGCTGCGAGGGATGTTCCTGAATTCACTCCTCCCATGTGCCTCTGTAACTTATATGATCAAGATATTTCCATCTTGTTTTCTCACTATTTGTATCTGAGTCTTCTCATGTTTTGTACTGACCAAAGAATGTGGCATAATTAATGTGTAACTTTGCCATTGTGGGCCTCCATGCCAGAGGTTTTCCAGGGAGATCTCTGGTCCAGCTAGGTTTGTGGGTCCAGGAGGAAGGAAGAGAACTCAGGCAGCCATTGTTCTGCCTCCATTTCAGGCTGGTCTTAGCCAGCAGGAGACAGACTAGCCAGCGAGGGGTGCAGGAGGGCTTCTGGTGGCGATTTTGGGAGAGCAGATCTCTTCTTCCCCAAGCGACAGTGTTACAACAGAAGCTCTCAGATGACAGAGTGATTCTTGCACACCTTTAATTCTGAACATGACCCTTAAATACAGTTTTTTTGGGTGGGTCACCTCATCTATATAGTTGGGGGCGTGGTCCTCTCTCTATGACTGATCTGTCTTGAGCCTATGTGACCTGTGGTCATGTCCTTACCTGTGGAGGAGGGGTTTGTGGCATTGTCCTCTGTGACTGATCTGTCTTGAGCCTATGTGACCTGTGGTAACATCTTTACCTGTAGAGGAGGGGCTTGGGACAATGCTCTACGTGACTTGGTCTGTCTCAAACCTTTCTACACGGGTTTGTGGGGGGCTGTAGCTAGTGAGACCCTGATCTGGGAGGCTGGGAATGCACCTTTCTTCCCTATTAGGGTTTCTGGGGATTTGACCTGTCTCTACCAGGAATCAGGATACCTTTCACAACTCGCAGCCCCACATGCAATAAGTACACTGTATTCTCTCTTAAAAATCTGCCATTTCTATGTTAAAGAACATGACAAGTGACTTTATGTTCCATCAATCCTCTCAAAGTAGACCTATGAGTGAGAGCTTCTTGACATAGCTTATTTTACATGACCTGCTAGCTAACCAAAGACACATGAAAGAGTCTATATAACCTTGGCCAACCTGACCAAACTCATGAGGTCTAGTTTGTTGAACTTTAGAGTGGCTTGTTACACAGGCAGTGTAGCATTTCATCACACCAGTCAACCTAGAAATCCCAAATTCGACAATATGTTGTTTTCCAAAATCATGTTTAAGACTTAGATTCTGATTTTACTTTCTCCCTGATATTTATTGAGAGGCTATATTATACAAATTGTTCAACCCCCACCCCCAAACTTCTACTTCCTGTTTAACAGAACAGTACCACAAAATAGGATGGGATTTTTAAAGATTTTTCTCAGTGGGGTGAAGGATACATATACTATTCTTACCATCTCCAATTTGGTAATCCCATTTTCTCTGTCCCATTCATTCACATGCCACTGACTCCTGGGGGCCAAGTGTTCTGGAAAAAAGGTTAAGGACAAAAATGCAATGAGAAACTGACATGGAGAGGGAACAATGGCTAGAGAAAAAGCCCAAGAACAGAACATTGTGATGAAAAATTCAATAGAAATTGGAAAGGGGTTTGGGCTTTGTTTTTGGGTTTCTATTGCTATGAAAAGACACCTTGACCAAGGCAACTCTTATAAAAACAACAACAACAACAACAACAACATTTAATTGGGGCTGGCTTACAGGTTCAGAGGTTCAGTCCATTATCATCATGGTGGGAAGCATTGCAGCATCCAGGCAGACATGGTGCTTAAGGAGGAGCTAAGAGTTCTACATCATGATCCACAGGCAGCAGGAGACCTCAAGCAACACTGGGTGTAGCTTGAGCATAAGAGACCACTTAGCCCTCCCCCACAATGACACAATTTCTCCAACAGGATCAAGCCTACTCCAACAAGGCCACATCTCCTAATAATGCCACTCCCTATCAACCAAGCATTCAAACTCATGAGTCTATGGGGCCCATCCCTATCAGCCCCCATGGGCTTCTGGGCCATAAAATATAGCAATGAGATAATTTATCTTATTTTTTGTTCTCATTTGTTTTATGCCTGACTTGGTCTAAGAAAGGGATGTGGACACATGCTGACAAAAGCAATACATCCCCTCATTGGAGGGATTGGATATGGAAAAGAGGTCCAGTATGGGGTGCTTGCCTCCAGCTTCCTGCCTTTGTCTTTGCAGTAGCATTTCTGCACTATAGTAAGAAGCAACCTGTCAGCTAATCGAGCACATGAAGACAGGGATTGATTGGAAATGGCATAAGTAGAATTTTTCTAGATTGTTGAGCTCCCTGTCAGTTGTCGATGAGAGATATTAAAGGGTCCAACTTCTGTGGGCTAAGGGTCTCTAGCTTTCCAACCAATGAAGATTAATGTCACCTAGAGGCACTAGAGATTCTGATAGTGATGGGGGGGCAGAGATAGGAACAGTCTGTGTGTGTGTGTGTGTGTGTGTGTGTGTGTGTGTGTGTGTGTGTGTGTGTGTGTGTGTGTGAGCATATGAGCCTGCCTGCCTGCCTGCCTGCCTGTCAGTTTGTCTCAGGAGGGGAAGACAAGACAGTAGCCTATGAAATGAGTAAACTCCCATTCCTTCCTTCCTTCCTTCCTTCCTTCCTTCCTTCCTTCTGCCCTTCTTTTCTTTCTAGAACTTAATCTATAATCATTATTGGTAGCCTATTCTAAGAAATATCTGAGCAGGACAATTTTTATTACAATATTGTCTAGATTTCTCCATATATTTTAGCTTGGTACACTTTGCAGGGCAAAGAGGCAGATTAATATTATGTTATGGCCCCCGGAGCAGATGTTATTTGCAAAAGCAACTACTGTTTTTCTGAAACTTCAGCCATTAAGAATATTATGTTTCCCAGGGGTCGTAAAAGCTACATGAGAGCAAAAAGGGAAAATTAAAAATGGAGCAGGGAGCTGGAGGGGAAGAGGAAAGGAGGTGAAACCTATATAAATTCATGTACACCCCCTCCCCCACAACCCCTGAAAGGGAAAGCACATAGGAACAAATGCTGCAGGTTATACCCAGAAATGGTGAGTCCTAGGCAGAAGTGAACCCAGCCACAGAAAACACTCCCACATTCTTCTTTTCATAAAGGTGCATACAACCAATCTTTATGACCCAAGTTTGATGCACATGGTAGAAGAAAGCAAGCTCCTACAAGTTTGTCCTTTGACCTGCCCACATATGCCATGGCGTGCACTCACTCTCTCTCTCTCTCACTTTCTCTCTCTCTCTCTCTCTCTCTCTCTCTCACACACACACACACACACACACACACACACACACACACACACAAACACACACACATACACACATACACAAATAAAAAAAGGTGACTTTGAAATCCACAAATAGAATTTTCCTGTTCTACTCAAACTCCTGCCTCTGCTGTCCTGATAGACCCCAGAACTCCACCACAGCGGCTGGGCCGAAGGTGTCCCTTGTCACCAGCAGCAGAAAATGACACTCAGGGAAATAAATGATGTGTAAGGTTTTGTGTTTATGGGATTGCTAGAGACTGCTTTGTGGCATGGAGAGCTGTCTTTCTCAAAGTCAGAGATTGCTTGTAACAAAATCCTTTTTGCCTGGCATTAAGTGTGGAATTCAGTGAGTGGTCGAGTATCTGCCTAATTATGTGGAGCCCTGAATTCAATCTCCACAATACACATATGTATTTGCACACACAACACACACTAACACACACACATGTACATGCACAGCAACACACATGTACACACAAACACACACATATACCCAACACACCGGAACATAGATACCTTTTAGAGGGTATTTGTATCTTTTCTCTGTCTCATCTCAATCCATAGTAATTCGATCACGTGATAGAACTGCAGAATCTAGCACAATGCGTAATGGAATAGGGACTCTAAATTCTATTGATGCTGTCGCTTTTGTAAGGTGAAGTTATTCTGCATAAAACTTCTTCTGATGGATCAAACCCATACAGAAACACTCCTATCCTATCCCATACTCCCTCCTCGATGACGATCATTTTACTAGCAGGTTTGCAGACCACTTTATATGCAGTAAGTTTCGAGAAACAGGAAGTCCCAGACATAGAGGAAGGCAATAAGAAGAAAATGGGCATTTTCTCAGATCCGTGGAAACTAGAGCTATGCAAGTTTCATTACACAATCTGCCGTTACTACCGCCTCACAAACCATTTTCAGCTTTATTTTGCCTTTTCTTTAGAAAAAGAAAAAAGGAAATCATCTTGCATCTGCTGAAATATGAGTTGGGACACCAGTCAGATTTCCTGAGCTCTTGCACATTTGTGGGCTTGTCACCATTCCCTGAACTGGCAATCTATCTCCAGAGCCCGTGTCTCGTGTTCCAAGGGGAGGCGTGCAGCAGAACCCTTCTCCTCTGACCTGATGTCAATGGGGACATTAAAAATGGAAACCACTGCTCAAATGCCATCCAGTCTCTTCAGAGAGAATGACAAGGTAGCAGCCGTGGTGGCTCTGAGGAAAATTGACTTAAACTCACAGATCTGCTTCAAGCAGAAACTGCAGTTGCCTCTGTTCCTCACTGAAAAATCCACTGAAAGCAGGGAGGGGAAGGTTATACTCCTTCCTGCATCCTGGCTTACTGGAAATCATAGACTTCAACCTATCCTATTCATTGGTTCCCAAATGTAACAGCTGTTTCTTACAACTCTTTGCATCTAACTTTTTATATAAGGCAGTTTATTCTTACTGGTAAATACTTTTAAGATGTGTGTTGGAGTTGGCCCACTAAGTTAGTGTGTGACAATATTTTCCCAACAATGTTAACACATTGCTACTTTGAAACCAGTCATGATTGGAAGATTTATACCACAGAAAACGGCACATGCTACCGTCTAGGGTTTTCCCCCCTGTGACATAGCTAGTTGATCCATACTTAGTAGCATAGCTTTACGGAAAATGACAAGCAAGTGTCCAGATAGTGGGTGCTTCCACAGAAGAAAACAATGGTGCAGAAGATGGGGAAATGGCAGAAATTTGTCTGGTGGGAGAAGAGCTCCAAGGCAAAGAACGCCATCACCTGGCCATGAGGTGGCACAGTTGGTCAAGGCACTGGCAACCTGAGTTCTGTTCCCGAAACCCAAGTAAAAGTAGGCGAGGACTAACTTCACAAAGTTGTTTTCTGACCTCCACATATGTGCCACCTCCCCCCACCCCCACCCTGCCATACACGCACACTAAATAAGGAACACAAAAAGAACATTGTAACCTATGTGTGTTGGTTTGAATAGGTTTGGTCCCCATAGACTCATGTGTTTAAATGCTTGACCAATGGGAAGTGGTACTATTAGGAGATGTGGCATTCTTGGAGAAAGTGTGTCATTTCGGTTGGGTGTCAGGGGAGGTGCTTTGGAGGTCTCCTCCTATGCTCAAGCTCCACCCAGTGTGGACGAGACCCTCCTCCTGACTACCTTTGGATCAAAATGTACATCTCTCAGCCCCTCCAGCACCATGTCTGCCTGCGTGCTGGCTTGCTTCCTGCCGTGATAGTCATGGACTCTGAACCTGTAAGCCAGCCCCAACTAGTGTTTGCCTTTATAAGAGTTGTCTTGGTCATAGTGTCTTTTCACAGCAGTAAAGCCCAAACTAGGACACTAGGTAACCATTTCAGTTGAACAATGGGTTTTGTTTCACTTCAGGCTGCAGAATTCCCCTTCTCCAGCTACCTGGAACACCTAATTCCATATGGCTACCTTAAACTTGGAATATATCTTCCAACTTCAAAAAGCTTTCAGAAAAGCCTCCATCAAGCTGTACCCAGATAGGGCTTTCACACTGTGAAATCTTGCTAGGATGTAATGCCCACGTTCCTGCAAATTGATTTGAGCTGGGTTTAAAAAAAAAAAAAAAAAAAAAAAAAAAAAAAAACTTTACAAAGACATCAGCAGCTTGGTTTTTTTTTTTTTCCTGTAAACTATAGGAAAGTGATTCACCATCAGGTCAAGATATTAGCTTTCAAATACAGCCTCGACATTTGGTGTATTAATTTAGCTCTTGAGCAACCGAATCCTTAAGGTATTGAAAGTAACATATTGCTTCTAAGAAACAAGTATTGGGGAGCTTTGCTACTGCAAATGTGAGGGTAACCTCATGCATGCCTGAGCTCACAAGGAGGATGTCTAAACCATTTTTCCGTTGTTTATTAGAAAGTAAAGAGAGTTGTGATGTTGGAAGTAAGTAGTGACCAGTAAACAAACGGTAAGTATGAAGCATGAATACCCCATTCCCTTACAGCGCTGGTTTCCAATGAGTTCTTAGATCTCACACAGTTGGCCAAACCTCACAGTGCACCTTGATTCTGAACCTCTCTGGGTCACATCCCATCTACTCAGCAGTGTTGGAGGGCTGAGAACTGAAGAACTCCCGGACTAATTGTTAATTGGCAGGCAAGAGCAAATGTGTTGGTTTTCTATGAATTTTCCCTTCTAGAGGACACTTCTAGACAGTATAAAGTGGACAATATGAATACACTTAATAATGACTAAGGTCAGATACATCTTACTCCATGACCTCCAAATTATAATATAGTGGATCGCATGAATAGTTGTAATTCTTCATTCCTCCCACAAGTTAGACCTCTTGCCATGAGATTCCCACAAATTGTCCACTTTCCATCCTCCCTGACCTCAAGTTCAGCCCCATAACTCGATACATTAGTTGCTTTTCCTCTTCTGTGATGCTAATACCAGACAGGAACAGAAGAGAAGAAGTGCGTTTTCCCGATGCTTAAAGAACTTTCCATCTGTCCTGGTACACAGAGCTTAACGGCACTCACACCAGTGGGAGTGGCTAGGGGGTGCTCCTCGTTTTACAGCGGACCAGGGAGGAGAGAGCAGCTGGAACTAGGGTCCAGACTGGAACCTTCAAAGGTCTGCCTTCAGCAATTCTCTTCCACCCTCTGACCTCCAACTCCTAAAGATTTCACAGTCTCCCAAAATAGCCACCAGCTGAAAAATGGGAATTCAAAGCCCAAGCCAGTGAGATTTAAGCCATAACACAGTGTTGAAACATAGGGACAGTCGAACCTGTTTCCATTCGCTGTCTTGAACTTCTTATCATCACCGAAAATGCATGCCTGAGCTGGAACCTAGTTCTTTCTCTACTTACAAGGGGGCTAAAGACAAATAAAACCATTGTGAACCGAAACTGCACCAGTGAGAAGCACATTTAATACACCCAACGCTGACTCTTACTCCTCAGTGACGTGATACGCTACGGAGTGTTGGCGGTTTCCTTTGTGACTGTGCACCTGACTATGAGTTGTGGCTCAGCTCACTGCGACTGCCCAGGAGCCTGGGGAGCAAATCAAGACTCACAGCACAAAGAATGGTTTCTAGTGCAACCTCTTTGACTTCCACAACGTGGTAATGTCAGTCTAAGTCAATCCATTGTGTCTGGGGAGTTTCTATGTCCCCAGTAGGAGAAGGGGACATGAGAGATAGAATTGCTCCAGATAAGAAGCTCTGGCCACACCCAGCTCAGGACAGAGCCATCAGCCACGATTTGCGTGCACGTGTGCGCATGTGCACACACACACACACACACAGAGGCATGGTGACTGAATCAAACCACTCATGTGTTTATAAAGTGCAATACCACACCGTGATTATAAGGTGCTGAATTCTGATGTGGTTAATGACATGACTGCATCACTAACTTGTCAACGAGGGGTCAGAGGGTACCTGGAAGAGAATGGGGGACAAGAGACTCGAAGAAGGACGCCAAGACAAGAGTCTAATCAAGGCGACAATTTTGTTTTTTCCCAAGGCTGAATTTATACCATAACAGGGGTAACAGAGGGAGGGGGGAAGTGTGAAACATTTACGAGGGCCAAGGACACAATATTCGTGTGGTCAGGGAATCGGCTGATGTTGACAGGATGTTGGAAAGGTCACAGGTTTGTCATATTATTGGTCAGCAGGAGAACTTTATCATATTATTATTTATCTTGACCACCAAGTTTGTATTAGTCTTCTGCAGCTGGCTGGGGATTTTCCATGAACCCAGTCATACTTAATTCTAACCATAATAATAACATCAACAATGGAGGGCTTCAAGGGCATCGCTCCCAAAACTAACTAACACATGAACGCAAAACATTAGTCCTTTTAACTTCTGCTTCTTGGAAAGTAAAGAATTTCAGTATACTATGGATTGGTTGCCTGACCAATATGTAAGTTATCTTCAGGCACGTGTCTATCTTATGTACAATTCCCTTAAGAATCAGCAGTATCATATACATCAGTCGAATCCTTGGATTAACTCAACACAAGAAACAATGGGAGGTCAGGCCTGGTAGCCCATGCCTATAATTCCAACACTAAGGAAAACTAAAGCAAGAGAAGCACTGTCAGCTCAAGGCCAGCCTGGGCTACATATTGAGTCTAGCTAGTATATTTATGTATTTTACATAATATAGCCTGCTCTATTCCTGTGTGCCTCCAAGAACATCCTCCATGTTCCAACAATTGTCTCTCCTGCCAGACCTAGCAACAGAACCCTGTTTCCCTGAGACTCCCTCTACGTCCAATCATGGCCCTGGGATTCAGAGCTAAGTGCCTACTTGCTAAGGAAGAATACTTTTGTTCTTAAATCATCCAAGCCAGACTCTCTCTGGCTGGTGCATTTTACTTGAATATGGCTTACGGATAATGTTGCTGTGAACTGGATACATGATCAAAGTATCACAGAATGTCGCCAGAAGCCACCTGTACTATAGGCCTCTGTCACACTGAACTCGGGTCACACTGAACTCTTGCTCAGGTCAGTTTTCTGAGGGAACGCTGCTGGCTGTGGCTGTGAGGGACAGGCGGAGATTAGAAGCACACTTGGCCGGCAGAGCAAGCCAGCAGCTGCCTCGGCTATTTCTGCAGATTCTTCTTGGTGCTGTTTTCCCTGCACAACGGAGCCCTCCTCGCTCCCAGAGTCCAGTCCCTATCACAACTGCCTCCGGCTGCCCTCTGACTCTCCTGCTCGTTATCCAAAATTACCACTCTGCCTGCACCTCCCACCATTGTAAACTGCAAATTCCATTCCCAGAATCTCAGTTAAATGGTGGAGGAGAACAATTCAATTACAGGAACCCACATGGTTGGTACATTCATTCAATTTGCATTTCTTGAGAGAGCTTATGATTGAAATGTCAGTCACCATTCAACTTGCATTTCTGCACTGATGTCAGATGTGGTACATGGTGTGACATATAAGGATGTAAATGCCACTTACAGACCACCCAGGGGAAGTAGAGAGCTGCCTTGCTCCCAGAAGCACTGTCAACTCAAACAAATTTCAATTGGTGGAAATTAAGCTATGGGAAAAGGGAATGGGGACCAGATGGTGGGAAGGTGAAATTTACCTAAGTCCTAACCTTCAGGCTATTTTCCTATGCCTATGAAGTAAAGAGGGAAAAGAATTCACAAAGCAAATTTCTCTTCCAATACAGAGAGAAGGGTTTCATCAAACTCCGTGCCTTCGTTGCTGTAACCCTGTGGATAGCCCTAGACTTGGTGGTAAGAGAGCAAAGTAGACAGATAGTAAGTGAGAGAAAATAAGTTCTTCTGTGTAGGAACTGGGTCACTCACATCTCTGTGTTCTCAACACGCTCAAACACAGTGTACTGTACAAAACTAATTACTGACGAGCTGAGCTGTTTGTCACCTAGAGAAACTAGAGCTCTCTTTTCACAAAGACACGGGTGCCCTCCTGCCCCGTCATGTGCTGAATTCTACATGCTCAATAACCAACGACCTGAATCACAAAATACACAAACCACTGCTCCTGGGACATTTAATTATAGCCTCGAAGCAAGTTCAACATCTTCTCAGGTTGCCCCTCCCTGTATTCACTGAATCCTGACTGCATGATTAGTGAGTGATCTCCAGAGTCACAGAACTTATGGAATATGTCCATATATTAAGGGAATTGATTGGAATGACTTACAGGCTGCAGTCCAGCTAACCCAACAGTGGGCAGCTGTGAATGGCGAGTCTAAGAACCGAGCAGTTGCTCAGTCCCACAAGGCTCGTTGTTTCAGCTGGTCTCCTACTTAAGCTGGAATCCTGAAGAAGTGGGTTCCAACAGATGTGCTGGCAAGTAAGTGCAAACAGGAGTAGAATGAACCCTTCCTTCTTCCAATGTCCTTATGTAGGCCTCCAAGAGAAGATGTAGCCCAGAGTAAAGGTGTGCACCACCACATCTGGACCTAAGCTGTACTTCACTTGGAACTTGCTCTGCTCTAGGTTGGCCTTGAACTCAGAGATCAGCTAGCCTCTGTCTCCTGGGATTAAAGGAGTGTATCACCTGGCCTGGGTCTAAGCTTTTTATAATCACTATACTTCAAGATCCAGATCAAAAGTCTGTGTCTTCCAGCTTCAAGGTCTAGATCACAGGTGTGCCCACCACTTCTGGATTGTACTTCATTCAAGACACAGTCATGTTGACAACCAGGAATAGCCATCACACTGGGTTTCTCTGGAAATGGTGGCATAGGCAGCTGTCTGAATAAGCAGACTCCCACTAATGTGAACGTTCCACTGATGTTGATCAGGAAGTTTTGAGCATAAGATACCTTCCTGTGAGTTACATGAATTTCAATATTAAACTCTTTCATATTTCTCAGTCATTGTGGTCTTTTTTTTTTTTTTTTTACTTTAAGGATATAGATGATCTATGGCAGCAGTTCTCAACTTTGCTAATACCTCAACACTTTCATGTAATCCCTCATGTTGTGATGACCACCAGTCATAAAATTATTTTCTTTGCTACCTCACAACTGTAATTTTGCTACTGTTAAAAATCATAATGTAAATGTCTATGTTTTCTGATGATTTTAAGCAACCCCTAGGAAAGGGTCATTTTGGAGAACAACTGATTTGTAGCCAAATATCAGTAACAAAATTTCAAAAGTAGAAACTTCTAAAGAAAATCCTCTTGAAGAATAGAGAATCCCATCTGGGCTATCATAAACTATTTAACAACAACAACAAACAAACAAAATGAGCATTAGGCACGAGAAGCCTTTAGAGTTGTTGGTCAGGGTTGTCCAAGAGATTCTCAGAGCATAGGCTATTGTTGTTGCCCTTGGTTGCATCCCAGATGTTGAAGGTAAGTCCATATTGTTAAAGACATCATGTACTTGGGACACAAGACCTAGAGGACCTGAGCTAGATCTGAAGTGACAGCTAGTCTGAGGACTAGCTTTCATGGCACTAAGGAAGCCACTGATTGTCCTACATATCTGTAATGCCTATGAACTAAAACAATGATGAGCAAGGCACAGTATATCTAAGGGCGCGGTAATGGCACACATATCTTGGCAGTAAACAAAAGCTCTCTAATTGACTTAGAATGCTCAACAAGAGGGAAATCATGACTGGTTCTAGAAACCTAACTCTTTAGAGTTAATGAAGTCAAGGATCTTTGAGGAGAACCTACAAGTGCTGCTTTGCTAAACAACGTAATTTCTGAGTGTGTTCTAGTTATCTTTATCCCCACAAATAAACAACAGATAAATAAAAGTCTCACCTCTCATCAAAGAAACATCTTACAAGAGACAGACACTATTGTAGAACACAATTGACCTGAACGCAGAGAACAAGTGACACTTTGGTCCCCAGCCCCAGTACCTTTAGCACAATTCCTGTATGTAAGTGTCTTAGTTTGGGTTTTACTGCTGTGAACAGACACCATGACCAATGCAAGTCTTATAAATGACAACATTTAATTGGGGCTGGCTTACAGGTTCAGAGGTTCAGTCCATTATCATCAAGGCATGGTACAGGAGGAGCTGAGAGCTCTTCATCTGAAGGCTGCTAGCAGAAGACTGACTTCCAGGCAACTAGGATGAGGGTCTTATAGCCCACACCCACAGTGACATGCCTACTCCAACAAGGCCACACCTACTCCAATAGGGCCACACCTTCTAATAGTGCCACTCCCTGGGCCAAGCACATGCAAACCGTCACAGTAAGGCTCAGAGAACATAGCAAAGAGGAGACAGGAAGACTGTAAGAGAGAAAGAACAGGAAGTTTTCCATGGAGAAGCTATGCCCATGTAGTCTCATCATGATGACTATCCGACAAGAGCTAAACAAGGATGACATCATTACACAAAGAAGGGGGAATCTTACAGAGCCTCAACCCTCACTAAAGAACTGTAGGCAACTGAAGAATGCTCATGGTGAGAGAACTAGTTTCCCCAAGGACGCGCCTCCAGATTGGTTATCCACTAACAAAGTGGCCAGCTCTGAAATTATATACATAAAGTAACATTATATAAACTGAACAGGTTATATTTCTATATTTAGGAATGCATTATGTGTGCATGTGTGGAGCAACAATTAAGAGAGGCCATGAGTTTGACAGAAAGCAATGAGGACTGCATGGGAAGGGGGATGGGGGTAAGAAAAAAAATGTAATTACAGTGTAGTTTTTTAAAAAGTTTTAAAGAATCAACATACTGAAAAGCAGTAGGACAATGTTATTTAAGGAAAAATAAACGTTGTCAGTCAAAAATTTAAAAAACAAACAAAACAAAACAAAACACAAACAAAAAGGGAGAGAGGAAATATAACTATCTTCAGTCCCAGAGGATCTGACACTTTCTCTGGTTTATGTGGGCATTGTATACACAGGTAGTACACATACATACATGTAGGTAAAACATTCAGAAACATAAATTTTAAAAAAGATAATAGAAGAAATAAAAAAGAAAAGACGTGCTGTTTAAGAGCAAGTGTACGCACATCCACGTGTGTCCATGTTTAGACCTGATCCCACCCATCCAGGGCCAGCAGAGAAATTATCTATTCGAGACAAAAAGGAAATCTGGTTCAACACAATTTAGTTAGCCAGTGTTGGTTCAAACTTCTGGAGTCTGACACCAGGCAGTTTATTATAAGCTTATTTATACACAGTACAGTTTGAGGGAGAGTTTCCTGTTATAATACAATGCACAAGGAGGCATAATCACATTGAAACTCTTCTCAAACTACATATTACTTCTTTTTTTTTTTTTTTTTTTTTTTTTTGTTTCTTTTTTTTGGGCTTGGGGACCGAACCCAGGGTTTTGCGCTTCCTTAACATATTTATTTTTCCAAGAATATGGGTTCTAGAGAAAGGCTACATGTGTTACCACAAGGGCCTAGAAGAGGATCTGGCCTGGTCTCTCATACAGATAGCGTAGAGTTGATTTAAGCTGTTAAGTACCTCCAGTCCCGGCTGTGGGAGCTTGAGAGAGACTCTGGCCATACAGTAAGCAAAGGTCACTTGATTATTAGCCACCTCCATTCCCTGCCTTCTGGGAGGAAAAAACAGGTTATACATCTTTCCTGTTGAATCCTGCATGTTTAATAGTCTCCTTGTGAGCACAAGGACCTTTGTGTTCCCAACAAACACATGCTCACAAAAAAGTGAATAATGAAGATAGGCAGGAGTAATTACAACATTCAAAATACAGCTATTTTTGTATTTTTAGGCAATTCCATTTTAGATCAGTTCATGCCTGCCTCAACTTACTTATGCCCTGCCAGATTATTGGAGTAGCAATTAGTATTTAAAACTTCCATTTTAAAGCGACTTGGGTAATGCTAGGAAGAAAATATTCTTAAAATGTAGTAGATGTTCAGAGTCTGAATTTTCAGCCTCACCCCTCGTCAGAAAGGCTTACCTGAGAGTGAACCATTGGACTTTAGCAGAACAGCATGGAGTTGCAGGATGACTTCCAATACGTCAGTGACCTTGAGTAATGAGATGCCTCTGTATTACTAATGGCCCCATCACGTACCTGGGTGTGATGTGTCTCCTTTGTGTGGTCTTAATAACATTACCTTTCAAAAAGATTTATGTTATGTGTTCCGGGTATTTTGTTAGCAGTTATGCATGTGTACTAAGTGTGGGCACTACCCTTTGAAGTCAGCAGAGGATATCAGAACCCCTGAAAGCACAATGGTTGTGGGCCAGCACATAGGTGCTGGAAACCAAACTCGGATCCTCCTGTGAGAGCAAGTGCTCCTAACCATGGAGTCATTCCCTCAGTGCATGACCTGACCTTTGAACTCAATGGTAAATTGACCGAAAGGAGATAAGTTTCAAAACAACTTACTATAAACCTCAAAGACTTCAAGGCCCTGATTTTTAAAATGTTCTAGGTTTCTTAACAGTAGCCGAAGTCCACACATTACAATTAGAAATAAGATTTTATAAAAACCGAAAGAGAGTAGACTGAGGCCTTATACTGGGCTTTACAAAGCTGCACTTAGGAATGGACAAATGCTGATTCATTTGGTTTCTTGCTTCCTGAGACAAGGTTTTGATATATAACCTAAACTGGCCTGAAATTCCCTAGGAAGTCCTAGGTTGCCTTGAACTAATGTTCACTCTGCTTCAGTCTCCCTGGTGTCGGGACTGCAGGCAGGTACTCTGTCTGACTTGAATAAAACCTTTTGGGTCCTTTTCATAATAACTACTCACCTTTTGCTCTCCAAAAAAAAATTTACTGATCAAGAAGAAAATTTTCTAGGACTAAATAACACCAAGTACAGACATAAGAAGGTAAACCATATACAAATACAAAACAATAACAATCAACCAGCTCACAGCAGAGAACATCTCTGGGCAGAACACTGTGCTAAGATCATCCACAATAACCAAGAGACAGGGCCAACCTACCTGTCCACCAATGAATGAATCAACCCATCAACGAACAAATCTACAGAATGTATGAATTACTATTTATTTTTAAAAGGAAATGCTGTAATTTGTACCCACATAGAGGAGCCTGCAAAATGTTATGCTAAATAAAACAATCCAGGTCCAAAAAGGCAAATACCACATAATCCCACTTCTATATGGAAAGAACAAAAGTTAAATCCATTACAGCAGACAGTAGGAGGGGGGTCCCAAAGGCTGTGGGGGTTGGAGGGAGGGTGAAGAGTCAAGGAGACATTGATCATAGGACGAAAACCTCAGTAGAGCAAGAGGAATAGTCTGATAGATCTATTATATATCATAGTGACTACAGTTAACTACAGTGTTTCATATAAAATGGCCAAGACTGTTTTAAGTATTCTCATTCCCCAAAATAAATACATGCAGTCATGCGTGCCAACTCTATGGTGATTCATCACAGTTGTCAACTAGATGTGACCTAGAATCACCTGGGAGATAGGCCTCCAAGTATGGCTATAAGGTTTTCTTGATTATTGTTTAACTGATGTTGGAAGAGTCATCTTACCTTATAGGTGGGAGGGTTCCCTGGGTCAGAGATCTTGGACGATCCAAGGTGGAGAAGGGAAACCGAGCATTAGCAAGCATGTGTGCACCGCTCTCCTCTTTGGCTGTGGATGTAATGTGACCAGCTGCTTCATCTGCCTGTGTCTCAACTATTCCAATATGACTAGTCCTCGGACTATGAGATGTAATAAGTCCTTTCTTATAGATGTCATGGTTTTGAGCATTGTGTAAAGGTTATCCTTGTGTTGTTAAAATGCTGGCTTCTCTTGCCCTCATATCTTGTTTCAATCTGGTAATGTTTATACCAAGAATCTCCTATCTGAAGTCTGTGTAAACAATTCTTACCATTTATTGACTGCCTTGTCAATAAATAATGATCATCCAATGGCTGGGCAGAAGAGGGAATAGGGCAGAACTTCCATTATCCAGGAGAAGGAGAAGAGAGACAGAGAGAGAGATTCAAATCAGCCAGAACAATGGAAGAATCTCTCTCCATGAGGAGAGAGTCCAAAAGAGATCATGAAAACACATGTGAAGGCCAAAGAGCAAAACAATTAATAAAAGCAAGTATATTGAGGTCATGGCTAGAGGTGGCCAGACTAGCATAGAGGATTAATACATTAAACTGCCCAGGTATTGAGGTGCAACTTGAAGTAAATCTTGGTTTCTCTGGGTGGTTACTAAGGACTAACTAAGGTTTAAAAAAAAAAAGAACAGCCACCAGACAAATTCATTACATATACTTATATTACAGTAATTTATTTTATACCTCCTCCTTGTATTTATCACAACTACTGGCAAAGAAACCAAATTCCCATTAGCCATTCCATAACAAATGCATACATCCAAACTCCATGCTATACATAACAAATAGGTAATTTTACTTGTCAGTTACAAACATATTTTCAAGCCATCATGATGGACACTATGAAACAGCCTAACACAGAATATGAATAAGAAGTGTTAATTGCATACGGATGATGGAAGGACCATCTTGCAAGATAAACTCAGGAAACAGAAACTCTGGATTACCCCTCCATTCATTTCTTCAGTCTGGATTTCTTACCTGACAAAAAAGGAAAATGATACCTATTGCATAGGATCATGGGAAAAATGTATGAGATTCAAGTATCTGGATGCTGGCTGGGTAGGGGTTTTATATAGCACACAGACCACACTCAAGAGAGCAACCAGAAAGTCTGATTTACATACGAGCAAACTTGAAGAACAGATGATAACTGAATTCTAAATAAATAGGGGAAAAATCATCATCCAATGTCCTTCTTGAAAAGAAAGGCGGGTTGGGGATTTAGCTCAGTGGTAGAGCACTTGCCTAGCAAGCGCAAGGCCCTGGGTTTGGTCCCCAGCTCCGGAAAAAAAAAAAAAGAAAAAGAAAAGAAAGGAGGGGAAACCCAGAAAACGTTCTGTCACTGAGACTGCTGTCATAGAATAGAATGCTGCTGAATAGAATACTGTCCCCATGTTGGAGCTCCAGAGTCAGGAGAGAGTTGTACCAGGGATCTGGGATCAAGAGAGAGCTGCCCACCGACTCTCTCTGCGACTGCATATTGCTTCTTGTTATTTCAGGAATTAAAATGCTTCAAATAGTAATAATAACAATAACATTAAGAAGAAGACAGATCTTTCCCCAAGAACCTCACTTCCACATTCCTAAAGTGAAGCTTGTAGGACTCGGTAGTGGAAGGAAACACAGAGTCCCCGAGTCCACCAATGTTTCTCTCCTGTTTTCCACATCCCTGTTCTGCTTACAAATCTTTCTCTTCCATACTCAAATCCTACTTTTAAACTAAAACCTTCGTCGTGTTTATCATGGCCCTCTAGCCTGTAACCTCAGAAGTAAACATTTTGCGGTGGTGGGGATGCTGGGTACCCAGGCGAGGGTCTTGGGATCCTCTCTTCCCCTCCATGATATGCTATTTCAATTGCATAGAAGACACACCATGTCTTTCCCACTTGGGCTCGCATCTGGGGTCCTGCAAACTGGGCTAAGAGAAATTAATAAGAGAAAAGCATATACATTTTATTTGACGTTTTTATGTGATACAGAGGCCTCCCTAGAAAAGAGGTAGAACAGATAGGCCCAAGAGCTTATATATATGCTTCTGACTAAGAGTGATAAATTACAGAGGCGGAAGGAAAGGGCAAGGCTCTTGAGATTCCCAAGGGCTGAAACCTGTGGGAAGATAAATACATGGGAAAACCCACAAGAGGTCAAGGCTAACTCAGCAAAGTTTGTATGTGCCAGGCTGTCTTGGTGCCAATTTTCTGTCATCTTCATGCTGTGTAACTTTCCCCCAGGGAAGGGATTCAAAATGAACCTTATTTCTCTGCGTTTCTGCTTTTACTCAGATAAGGATGGTTTTTCTACATCTGTTGAATCTCATTTTTTTTCTGCTCAAAATAATTCTCATGCCAAAGTGGCATACTTGGGAGCAGCATGTCCTGATCCCCTTCCATTATAATGACATATAAACAAGAGAGAGCATTAAAACCCTTCAGATCTAAGTGCCTGGCCCAGGCTCACTCTGTCATATCCCAGATGCCCTTCAAAGAGGATTCTTGCAAAGATAATATTTTTGCTTTTGTTATTTTAAGGTCTCTGGGAAGATATTGCAGAGGCAGCTTCTAAATGTCACCTTTACGAATAAAATCTGAACCAGAGAATAACAAGCAGTCCTTGACCTAACTGTGTAAGGGTCTGAGTCTGCCTGGCTTATATGACCACAGGCATATGGTATAAATCTTTTCTGCAGTTTATATCACAGAAGTATGGTATACTCATCAATTTTCTTTACCGTCCTTACTGTCAATTTTTTTCCCTCTCATGATCTTTAATGAAACTATAACTCTAAATATTTCTTCCAGGGAATTTCTGGCAACTAAAGAAAAATCATTGTAAATTTCATAAATAAGCTTTGGAAATTATCGCCCATGCCTGAATTCTCCTAGACCAACCAGAAACCAACCTTGTCTTAGTCTGTTGATACAAATGGCCTGGTATTAAAATCCCTTAGGAAAAGCAGTATCTACCCTCTTCCTAAATCCCAAAGACAGACAGAGGCATGATTCCATTTGCAGGAACCAATGAACTAATTTGGCTTCCTTACAGAGCCCTGGGAAGGGATTGGTTGGTTGGAGGGCCGTGGGTGCTCCTCCATCCAACAGGCTGCATGTATTTGGACAGCCTTTACCCAGCAGCAAGGAGTCCCTCACTGTAGCATAGAGGGAGTCCTCCTCCCCTAACAGGTGGTAGGGATGCTGGATACCCAGGAGGGGCTTGGGATCCTCTCTACTCCTCCGTGACATGGCATAAATAGTCAACAAGCCGAGAAGATCCTTTTGCAAGAGTGAACAGCTAAACTCCCAAGATGGGGTTGCTTGGCTTAGAGAACAGTTACACTATATAGGGCCACTTATAAATCCTCAGTAATTTCTGGTCCAAGATCAATGTTACAATTTCAAAACAAAGCAATATATCTTTGGGGTTTTTTTTTAATGCTTATTATGATTTTCATCCCAAGGTTGTGGCAAGCTGATATCAGCGATTGTGTCTTTCCACATTCCGGTACCACCGGCTTTTCTCAGGCTATTTTAATACCCCGAGTTAAACGGGAGCCACGCGTTTCTATGGCAACAGAGATCATTGTAGCTGCTTATCCCAGTGTGTTCCCGGTAAATCACATTTTTAGGGATAATTTTTCTTTAACAAAGCATTGTTTAAATTGCTTCAGAGTTATAGCAATTACGTTTTCAATGATAAACATCAGCGTAGAGAGAGGAACAGCACATTTCAAATCTCCAGCAGAGGCCGGTGATGCTGCGAGCAGACATTGGCTGCCCTGCGCAGTTGTACTACACATCAGTGCTACTGGCACTGGACTGCGAAAACGGAAGCATCTCCTTTATACCGGGCTCCTAGACAGCGAACTATTCACACTGTCCTTCCCTTTAATTGAAACATATTTTATGCACTACATTTCAGCATATGTTACCATGAAAATCCCCCTCTTCTGTACAACTGCCGCGGAAATTCTGTACTAATAGACTCTGACCCAGTTAAAACTTGGAAGTATTTAGCTCGTCATACTCGGTTGCAATGTGCTTCGTAAATGGTTGTAAGCACGTGAGAAGCGTTCAGATGGATGGCCCATGATATGCTCGAGTCCAGAAGGAACCGAAAGCAACTGTGTGAAAGCACAGAGTGTAGAGGGACTTTAATCCAGCAACAGGGCTGCTCTGGCAAGGGATCGTCTTTAGATGTATTGGTGGAGTCACACGACTTGGGTACGGCTCTCAGCTCCGCCCATCGTATGAGGAAATAAAAGTGACATTCACAACACAGTGGTTAATCCAACTCAGTTCATGGTGAAGAGCTGAGCAGAGTCCTTCTTCCCTCTTGCCCAATTGCTCTCTTCCAGAAGGACGTTCCTAACATGGTAGCTAGCTCCCTGTCAGACAAAGCATGCTCAAGGCAGAAGCCTCTTGTCATAACCTCGCTCAGCCACTTCCACTATATCTAGTCATTATGACTAGGCCATACTCACTGGGTTCCAGGAAAACAGGGATATTAAAGAATTGTAGACAATTTTTTTTAGTCAACCCATCATACTATGTAAATATTAACTATTGTTTTTCTTTTGAAATTTTTTAAAGAATTGTCTGTAGCTAAGTAGATCCTTAAGACATTAATGTGGTTTTTAGTTGTGTTTTGTGTCTCCTCTTTTCTCTTTCAGTAAACAACTGCTCACTTCCATTGTTTCCTACACAAACTTGTGTTGATGAGGGGGAAATATAATTGGCCTGTATGTCTCTTCTGGTTTGGGCTTTGTAAACCCTTATTCTGAGGAAACAGTGTTTTCACAGACACTAAATAAAAGAAAATTACTTGTAAGTACAAATGATATATTTACCAGAAAAAGAAATCAATGGGATGGGGGATGTGCAAAGAAGGTGTGCCAACTTGGGATGCCAGTCATGAGATGCCAAAGGGTTGTGGTTATGTGCCTTACCTGTAAGCTGGGGTATTGTCTGCCTCAACAGTGAGCTCCACTGGCCTGGAGGTGGAAGAGAAAGCCAAGAAAAGCTTCAGCCATGAGAGGGACAAGAAGACAAAAGAACGTCGTTCATGAATGATGGTGAATGACAGCTTTAACTCAACACCATGATCGCCTTAATCCCGTGTAGAACTGTCACAACCTGGGCACAGGCACTGTGAACTAGAGACCCAGAAGTAGAAGTTGCAGAAGAATATCTATGTAAAAATGGAAATTCCTTCACTCTTGAGTTCCAACTGAGTCCTAAAACTTACACTCTTGCTGTTCTGGGCCTTAGTTCTGTCTGGGGCCAGGTATGTCACACCCGACGGCTGACTGGCCACAACTGCTGACAGAGAAACCGTCAACCTAACCATTTTCTAGAAATCAGATAGTCACAGACACTGGTGAGAGGTGGGATCAGAATTCAAGCCTGACCAAGACTGCAGCAACTGGTCCAGAAGCAGAGAGAATACAATGGCTAAGTGAACACTCATAAGAACCTCCGGAGACCAACAGCAATGTTACGACAGTGCAACTTTGTGTCAGTGTGGAGTTTGGATGAAATACCAGTCATAGCACTTGGAGCATTTACTATTTCTGTACGTCTGCTCCGCAGCTCCTTATATGGAGAAATTGGACCACACTTAGCTCTTTCCTCACAACACCCAGCATGACTGGCACTGGGTACTCAGTATAGATTTGCTGCTTTTATTTTCGACTTTATCACTTTATAATTCCTCCAGTGTCTAATCCAGCTTCCCTGGTTTTATTTCTGATGCTGTGAAAAACACTGTTAACCAAAAATGACCTGAGGCTGAGGTTGTTTGGCTCATAATTCCATGTCACAGCCATCATATCAGGGAACTCAAGGCAGGAACTCAAGGAGCTGGGCACATCTGAGTCATGGTCTAGAGCAGGGAGAAACTGATGAATGCACCCATGCTGCCTATTTGCTTCTGCTCATCTAGATCTTTTTATTCCAAAGCAGTCCAATGCCCAGCCTAGGGTATAGTGCTTCCCACATTGGGCTGCATTAATTAACAATCAAGGCAATCTTTCACAGACTTGCCCACAGGCCAACCTGATGTAGGCAGTCCCTAATTTAGGCTCTCTTCTCAGATGATTCTAGGTCATGTTAAGTTGGGAATGATAGCTAACCATCACACAGGCTTTTAAAGAGAGGGAAAAGAGAGTCCATTTGGTACCATGTACTCATGCACAAAGTTTTAAACTGAGAGATTGATGGTTGATATGAATATAAACAATAAAACCTATTGTTCGGTAGCATTTTGTGAACTGGATATTACTAGCGTCTTCTTGAACTCTGATATTGATTCTTTACAGCGCATTCTCTTTATCTAGCATGTAAATTGGACCTTTATGTACAATAAATCAGGGAGAGAGAGAATGGAGATGAGATAGGGAGCAAGCCTAATAAATGTTTTACAAAATGACTT